>NC_079452.1:52611424-52623924 GCF_903798145.1 Danio aesculapii | reverse complement strand
TTCGAGTATCCATCCTGACGTCATACTTGTAAATTAAATGGAATTATTCTTCCCCAGATATGACATTTATTTCTTAGACTGCTTTCTTATATAATAGATACCAAAAATAGCACTCGTTCTGGGTAAAAAAAAAATCAATGATTTAGCGTCATCTCTTTGGAACATATCCGATCTGCTCAGTGACTGGGGCACCAAATGCTTCCTGACTCATGTGCAGTCTAAATGAGCAGAATGAAAACCAATGAAGGAAGGAGGAAGAAAAAAAGCAAGAAAGATAAACAGTCTCTGGTCTCTGACGTCATTGATGCTTTTCATCATGTGAGTCTGCAAATGAAGGAAATGCCCTGCGAGTGTCTTTGATAGGTTTCCATGGCAATAACCTATTGATGTACGTGCTGGCCATAAAAGTACTTTGTAGTACGACATATGTAGCAAGAGGGAAGTCACAGGGTTTTCTTTAGGGAGACACATGCTTTACTGTCGAGACATAAATGCTGATAGAAAGGATTTTAGTCCTCTATTTAGTGTCATGTTACTGATGTTCTGTTACACACTGACTACAAAAGACTACAAAAGACACAGCCTATTATCTCCAACACAAAATGCAAAATTAAGAATGTTTTAATTATTTTTAATCTTTATTTAATTGACAAAAAGTATAAAGATAGTGTTTACAGGGTTTTCATTGACCAAAATAATATTCTGTTAAATTAAACACATCGTGATGTATATCGGCCATCTGCAATGGACGATGGCATCGTCTATTGACCCAATCCTAATGCCTCTGTATTCTTTTGTGGATTGACAAGCGGACCACTGACCTAAACCCTTCACTAAACCCAACCAATAGTGTTTCAAAAGCAAATGTAGGAGAAAAGTGCACTGCAATATAAGTTCAACACCATACAATGTAAGCTACCGAGCAAACTGACCATGTCAGAAAAGTTGTTTATATGGAGATAAATGAGGCAAATGAAACTGATTACAAATCATGGATATTGTTAAGATGTTTTGTGGCATTTATTTGGTGTTGTGCAAAGAACTGCATGAATTTTTAAGTTCATTTTGGTATTTATTTGGAGTTGTGTAAAGAACTGGAGGAAAATCTTTTATTCATAAAATATCACTATAAATATCATTAATGTAAAAAAGAAACAACAGTTGTTAACATCATACTGCCATGATGCCAAAAGTTTGTGGTTTTCCACTTCTTAAACTATTCTAACCATTTCCTTATTAGAGTTGTAAGAAAGGCCCATCATTTATGGGAAATTTGCTTGTCAAATGCTTACAGTATTGTTTGTTTTTATTTCCTCCTCCTGTCCGGGCAGTGAGGGTGTAAACAGCAGGGATCAAGGCGGTAAAGTGTGCAGTGCCTGAGGGAAAGCTCTTCTGAAGTGCTCATAATGTGGAGCAGGCTTCTTCAGCCCTTTAAAATGAACCCAATCTCAGCCCTGCGGCCACCGGCGCCAGCACCACTGCCTGGTTTATGGGTCTTTACTGCTGTATTTGTGTGTGCGTGTGTGTATACTGCCACTCGTAAAGGTTTCTTTGAGGGCTGATTACACAGTAATCATAGATGAGGGACATGGATGTATGATGGAGGCTTTAAGTATATGGCTGTCAGATTTCATGGTGACGCGTGACCGAATGGAGTTCAAACCACAACAGAGGGACAACAAGAAACCAGACTGCCTTTAACTTGTCTGTTGTACATTGCTACAGAGCTGCACTGTTCATTTTTTTTTAGCTTAAACAGGAAAATACGCAGAGAGACAAGTTTCAGTAAGCTATTTGTAGGTTGAAAGTGTAAACATTGAGGCTCTGTGGTGCTATCAAAACATTTCTCTGTTTGTTTTAGCAGTTAGATATAGCATCAGCTCAACCAATGATGTGAGTTTGAGGGCGGGGCTGTGTGTGTAACTGACCAGTAGCAGAATGGTTGAGTTTTCAGAGAAACCTGTTTGAAAACAGTCTGATCCAGTGCTGTCGATTAGTTTATATGTTTTACTATATTTTGTATGATTTTAGTCATTTTTGTATGTAATTTTAGTTGGTTTTTGTTTGTACTAACTGTTCAGTACTGTCTTTCAGCTTTATTTCAGTTAACCTAAACAGTTTTTAATAGTTTAGATTTTTCATCATTGAAGCCATTCGCATATTTCTGTTGTCAAATGCCTAACAATTGCCGTCTGTGTGTCCTGTTGCACAATGTAGTGAAAAGTACTACAAAATGATAATAGTTTGACTATTATGAACAAAACGATTTTTGACAAAATGAAGTGTTTACATATATGTACTGCACTTCAGTAATGTGACTAAAATAAGAATACTTCATGCGTTACTCCATGAATACTCCATTTGATTTCTGCGTAGACTTTAGTGGGATTAATGTAATCAAAAATCGCTGTTTACAGGTAGTGTGTTGTCTTACTCATATTAAAATCGGAATATTGGTGTAAATTGATGTAAAAATGTACAGATCGTCCAATCATTGTTTGTGAAAAGGCGAGATTGAAAGAGAATGGTTAACACCAAAACACATATAAGTCGTAATGTAGTTGCAACATAAAGAAACTCTTCGGAGAAACCTGTTTGAAAACAGTCAGTGCAGTGAATTAGTTTATATGTTCTACTGTATTTCAGTTTTCATTTTAATTTTGATTTTAGTAATTTGTGTATGTAATTTTAGTTTGTTTTTGTCTGTACTAACTGTTCAGTACTGTCTTACAGCTTTATTTCAGTTAACCCAAACAGTTATTAATAGCTTTGATTTTTTTTTTTCATCGTTTCCCACTCGCACCAAAAATCTGCCCTCTTGCTTGAAGCCATTGATTTCTGTTTAGTTCGATTATGACTTTAGTGGGATTAAGGTAATCAAAAATAGCTGTTTACATGCTAGACTCTTAATCAGAGTGTTGTCTTACTCATACTAAAATCTGAATATTGGTCTCCATTTAAGTGTACAAATCGACCAATCATTGCTTGTGAAAAGGTTGGATCGATAGAGAATGGTTATCACAATACAAACCACAGTTAAAGTCACTTAAATTACTTTTCTTCCCCATTCTTATGCTTTGTCAGAACGTCAGCAGATTATCCGGATTGCTCCAGCAGTGTTAAATCGTAGTGTAGATGCGACATAAAGAAACTCTTGAGAGAAACCTGTTTGAAAACAGTCTGATCCAGTGCAGTGAATTAGTTTATATGTTCTACTGTATTTCAGTTTTCAATTTAATTTAGATTTTAGTCATTTTTGTATGTCATTTTAGTTTGTACTAATTGTTCAGTACTGACATTTAGCTTTATTTCAGTTAACCTAAACAGTTTTTAATAGTTTCGATTGTAGAGGTAACACTTTACAGCTATGTCCCTTAATTAACATTGGTCAGCCCATTAACTAATATTTACTAGGCATGAAGAATGCACTGGTTACAGTATACACTTCATTGTTTCTCAGTTGTTCATGTTAGCTCAGCTATTTCAAATAGTATTGTGTAATACAATAGTAATTGAAACGTACTGTTAATAATTGAAATGTACTGTTAATAATTGAACCGTACTGTTACCATTTTAATTGACATTAATTCTCTGTTAGAATATGCCTACTTAAGTGTTAAATTTGTATATTTAGTATGAAATTTAGCAATATTACTATACTATGATTTTCAGTTTTAAAATGTTATGAATATTTATATATATTTAATATTTTTTTGCTTTAATTTTAGTGAAAGATTTAGAAAATGTGTATGTGTTATCTATTCTTCTTATCCATTTAATTGTTTACATTTTTGTATGTAGTAATATTAATAAATCCTATTATTTTGATACTTAATGTTAAATAAAAGGAAATGCTTCCTTGGAAATTGCTGGTTTTATTCATTTCAATGGAAGATTTATTTATCCTTATATTTTATTTCATGTAACAATTAACATTTTTAGTTTTCATTTTAATTTTCGTTTCAATAACATCCATGGCCTACAATTTGTATATTAAAAAAGCAGTATATCAGCCTTGCAATACATCTGAATCTGCATTCATACTTACAAAAACATACGTTATTTGCCACCTTGAAAGAAATGCAGCATGTAACCTCAACAGTATACACAATTTTGGATACACTGGGTTCACCAGTGGCCCAGAAATTACACGGTTTACCTTTAAAGACATTATCTAAAATTACCATAATATACGATTTACTCTGTAAGCAATGTTCTGTGAGATTTGATTACAGGTCATTACTTCATACACCCCTCAATTACGTGACACAAAAAACATAGAATGCCTTTGGTAATGTGAATCTGTGAATTCATCCAGAAGTTCATGTGCAGTGATACATACTAGAGATAAGGTGAAGGTGAAGTCACATGTTTCTAAGTATGGTGACCCATACTCCGTAGTGCACACACACACACACACAGCAGTGAACACACACATCCACCTTGTGGTGCCCGGGAAACATTTTGGGGTTTGGTGCCTTCAAGGGACTCACCTCAAGGCTAATTTATATTTCTGTATCGAGTCTTAGCGGTAGGTCTGGTGTAGCCTTCGAACATTACAATTTCTGCTCTACCCTGATGCGATCCCTGATGTGCACCCCTCAGAAAAATGTAACAACACATTACGACGCAGAGTGCAAGATCTGCGATTTGTCGACTTGGTAGTGATGACAAGTGTGGTCGTGGACATTGGCATGAGTGTTCAACAAATCTCGAGTCCCGTGACGAAGCTCCAGATAGATACTTTTGTTTTGAGTTTATTTTATGATTCAACTAGGTGCTGGAAATATTCTTCAGAGATTTTGCTCCATATTGACATGATAGCTTCACACAGTTGCTGCAGATTTGTCGGCTGCACGTCCATGATGCGAATCTCCTGTTCCACCACATGGTACTAATGGGCCTAAAGTGTGCTAGGAAAATATCCCCCACACCATTACACCACCACCTGGGGTGCGTTTCCACCGTTAGCCAACGAAGGTCGCAAGTTCCGTCGTTACAAACATAGTTCATTGATTTGACATTTCCCAAATCTGTCGTTCCAACGAACATTCGCAAACTGTGTCGCAAACTTGTGCACTTACAACTACACCTCTGGAGCTGTAGCTAGAAACATAGTTCCTGGCTGTGTTCTATTCCCAGTTATCCCCCCAATGCCCTATTCGTTTAGAACATTCTAACATATAAACTTGAAATTCTAAAAAAAAAGCATTAAAGTCATCTCTCTTAGGTGTAATTTGCTTTCAAACTATTTTTACAGTTCAGTTTTAGTGATCTTCGTGTTTACAATTCCCTTTGCAGTGCACTTTGAAAACATTGATGTCATTTTGAACACAACCGAGCCTAACTTATGGTATGTCTCAAAAGCTAGTATATTTGTACAGTCATTGCTCCAAAGCTTGTGAAAACAAAAAACAGCATATGTTAATTATTTAATTTTATTGTAGTTTATTTAATAAGTATCTGTACTATATATGACATGGGCCTGCTGGTTAAAACATTTCTGCAGTGGTTTGCATATGTCAAAGAGTAAAAGTAGACTTTTCAACAAAATAAATAAACAATATCCTACTTATTAATTATAATCATCATCATCATCATCATCATTATTATTATTAATATTATTATTAAAGTATGTTTTTTTTTATTCCCTAATAAATAATAAATATTCAATTTAATTTCTTAATAAACAGCCTCATTATTTATGTATTTATTTGATTTATATATGAGATTAGAATACGTGTTAGCTTTTGAATATTTTTTTATGTTTAAGAATAGAATGTGGAATATTCTTAATAATATTTGTAAAGGAAATACAGGCCCTATATGTGCCATTTACACATATTTCAATTAATATGGAAAGCGAGTTGCACAAAGAAATTATGGGGTTCTTCTCTAAAGAAGTTGTTACCACCTTGTTTAGATCATCATTATGGGCATTTTACGTTATAACTAATGTAACGTGGTTCAAATTATGGATCTGTGACAGAGAAACTACGGGTTTTGGGAAACATTCGTCACTACATCGTTGTTTTTCCAAACAATGCATCGTACTATAATAGTTCAGCCGCGAGTTATGTCGTTGTTTGGGAAACGCCCCCCTGAACCGTTGATACAAGGCAGGATGATCCATGATTTCATGTTGTTGATGTCAAATTCTGACCCTACCATCCGAATGTCGCAGCAGAAATCAGGCCAATCTTCTATTGTCCAATTTTGGTGAGGCTGTGCCAATTGTAGCCTCAAATCCACCTAAAGGTTGGATGCGTTGTGCGTTCAAAGATGCTCTTCTGCATAACGAGTAACAAGGGGATATTTGAGTTACTGTTGCCTTTCTATCAGCTGGAACCAGTCTGGCCATTCTCCTCTTACCTCTGACATCAACAAGGTATTGGCGCCGATGACTGGATATTTTCTTTTTTGGGCCATTTTCTGTAAACCCCAGAGATGGTTGTGCGTGAAAATCCCAGTAGATCAGCAGTTTCTGAAATACTCAGACCAGCCCATCTGGCACCAACCATGCCACATTCAAAGTTAATTAAATCATCTTTCATTCCGATTTTGATGCTCTCTTTGAACTGCAGCAGATCGTCTTGACCATGTCTACATGCATTGAGTTGCTGCCATGTGATTGGCTGATTAGAAATTTCTATTAACGAGCAGTTGGACAGGCGTACTTAATAAAGTGGCTGGTTAGTGTACATACAAGGAGTACAGTGATCACTCAACACAGATGTATAAATCAGGCTTCAGCCGTGGTATTGAGGGTTGAAAGAGTGCTGCTTATTTAATTTTCTCCACCTACGATTCCTGCTGGTGCCAGAACTCAGACCTGTAACCTTTAGATCACAAGACTAACTCTCTAACCATTAGGCCTCAGCTGCACAAGCTCTGTATTGCGGTTAAAGTGATAGTTCACACAAAAATGTAAAAAAATAACAATAATTTAGCTGAAACTATGGTCCATGGTGATTCATAAAATCTAAGTCAACAGCTACTGGCACACTGAGAGTCAAAATGCATTCAGACAAAACAAAATTAATAACTGTGGCTTCTGACAGAACACTGAAGTCTTATAAAGGAAAAATCCTTTATATTGTGTCTTCGTATACATTTTATCCATTAACTAGCACTTAATAAAACACCAAGTAACAGCTGCAAAACGTTTAAATGTTCGGCTATAGAAAAAGTCATTTGCATTTTGGATGAATAAAGTAAATTAAGAGCTAATTTTCATTTTTTGATGAACTATTCCTGCTTTACTTAGCTAAATAGTGTGCCTTGATGACAGATATGCAAATACTAGATGCATGCTAGAGGCAATACTGGTTGTTTTCATCAGGATTAACCCTGGAGAGTTTCTTACCAGTAAGTGTTAGCTTTTATATTTAGCTTCCCTGGACTATATTTACTGCACAAAGGTTGCATTGTTTTCGTCTTCTGATAGCTCAAAGGAATGTTTAATATTTAAATTGATGTGGCTTTGACTCATCATGTTTATTAATATTCAAAACAATGTGTCATTCAGTCAGGTCTGATGGATTTCCACTTTGTTCTCAAATTGTTACCAGACTACTTGAAGAAATGAACAAACGAGAAGAGGACATTCTGTGCAATGATGTTCAAATGGCAAAAACATGAAAAAAATCAGACAGAAGAGTATTATGCTACCTACTGAATTAAATGAATCATCTCTTCTTCAGACAAAGTCTGTCTCCCAGTAACACTACAACCTGTCCCTCATCTTTTGTCAACCATGTCTTTGTCTCTCTCTGTTCCTCTGGCTCAGTGTCTAGGGAAAAAGACTTTTCGGTATTTTCTAATTCTGACAAAAGAGGATTGAAAATCCTTGTGACAGTAAAGCACAGCTTGCTTCCAGCAGATCTGCCTTTAATGTATGATACTCTGACAAGGAAATGCATGCCATCGAAACCGATATTCATCAAAAATTAATTTCCTTTCTTTTAAAAAGCCAAACCACTTCTTGCTCGCTGCTACAACTTATGAAATCCAGTGAAAAGATAAGAAATCTATCTACAAAATAATGATCAAAGAAATGTCACTCATATCATTATGAAAAATAATTAATCCAGTGGGAATAGTACATTTTGCTCTTGAATTAACCTCTGTGAAAATATCGAACGTTTTATACCTGTCTTTAGATTTAATAAAAACAAAGGACATTTTGGTTAAATGTATTATAGGCTTGGAGTTTGTAGCACATTTAATGTTATGGCAACACAAAATTGTATGTATTTTTAATATAAAAATGTATGTTTATTTTCAAGAAGACAATGTCACCTAACCAAGCTACACAGGCTCATTAGAAATGTGTGCTTCATTTTTAAAACCAAAAAAACATATTTCAACACACACTCCACTGCAGTTTTTAGGTAAAATAAATGCTACAGGGCAGTATGATGCCACTTCTCTTTAGTATGAAGAAGTAATGATATTTACATGGACATATTATTGACAAATAAAGGATTATTTTCATAAAGCTCTTTGCACGACACACCTAAAAAATGAATAAAACAAAACAATCTAAATGGGTCTATCATTTGTAATCAAATGCATTTCTTCTCCCCATATCGACAACTTTTGGAGTGGTCGGTTTGCTCTCTTTGTTGAGTGTTGTACAGTACTATTTGTGATACAGAGCACCTGAGTTTAAGCCCAGTGAAGCACAGTTCCTCAAAAGAGATAAAAGCAATGTAAAATCAAGGTAAAACTATGTATCCACAGTGTGCTTTTCTCTTACATTTGGGTGGGTTGGGTGCTTTCACACTTGGTTCGAATGTCTGGTCCGAACCCAAGTTCGATTGTCCCTCCAGCAGCGTTTACACCATCTTTTTTCTTTCTGAACCCCGGCACGTTTGCATCATCAAGCTGCTGTTTTGTGTACAGCTGTTGCTAGGTGACGGGCAAAATGGAGACGTCTGCATATCACAGTCATTCTGCTTTTATTGAATACACAGAGCCACTTGCATCTCACTGGTGCAAAAACATTAAAAACGTTCAGAACATCGCGCAATGTCTGCAGAAGTCGTTTCTAGTGGAGACAAGCAGACATTATCACTGTTTGCACATGGTCAGTCCCGCTTGTCACCAAAATAGGTGATACACAGACATACACACATGAATTAACGTTATGAAAACTAAAGTTTGTTGTACAGTTGGCAGTTCACTTCCGTTATTTGGTTTGATTGCATTCATATCAGAAGTTTTCGCAAACTGTACCCCCAAACCACCCATTCAGGCGGACTCAGGTGCAGTTTACGGGTGTGCACCCGAGTTCAGAAGACATGTTCACACCAGCTAAATGCACTGTACATTGACGTTAAATGAACCTAGGTGCAGACCAAAAGTGCTAGTGTGAAAGCAACCTAAGCCAGTGGTTTGTGATCTGTAAGTCAAGCCCCAACTTATTGCATCTGTGTCTAAAATGAACAACAAAATAAACCCTAAGTTACAGATTTCGGATTTGCAAAAATGTACACAAAGCCAGTGGATTTGTCATCTGAAACACAACATATACTCAAAGCAACATATTTTACATTTCACAAAAAAGAGTAGGCTGCATTGTTAAGGAGGAAAAACACTAATAAGTTGCATAGAGCTTTAAGTCGTAGACCATTTGGATATAATATATAATAGACAACAACATGCTAAAAATATTATTCAGATATTTTGGTGATTACACAATATATTTTAAATTTGGCTTTGTGTTCCTTTTCTCATACTTGTTGAAGGTAACGATTAAAAAAAGTACTTTGACCAATAACATGGAGACAAATACAAATTCTCATACAAATCTCTGCCAAAACTGTTCATTCATGCCTCGCGACAAAGTCACTTCAAAGTCAAGGCACTTCAGAATGTCAATTTTTTCAGAATTCTCAGCATTGTCATCCTTTCCTCCTTATGAAGAGATTATGAACTATAAACGTTCTGCCTAAGAACATGTGGTGCAACCGAAGTACAAAATTAGCCCTGAAATAACTAGTAGTTACTAAGGGCCTTATCATACACCTGGCGCAATAAGGTGCAAGACGTGTTTGGGACTATTTGTTGCTATTTTCAGACCAGCGCAACCCTAATTTTCCAGTTTTGCACAACGTTGTTGAAATAGAAAATTTATTTGCCCCACTTTGTGGACTCATGAGAGTTCCGGTCTAGAAATCGCATTGTTGGTGCGTCGCTATTTTGAGGAACTAAAATAGTTGAAAGCTGGTCTAAAGTCCAGCTCAGAGCATGTTAGTTGTGTGCCTTCAACACGTACACATTGCTTCTTACACACAGGATGTACAGCAATATGCAAATGTCTTCACAAATAGAAAATAATTAAAGGATTAAAATGTTAGAAAAATTATTATTATTCAGTTAATTCATGACTATTTGTTTTTGTATAACGTTATTATTATTAGTAGTATTATTTATTATATGCATATTTATATTTGTTTTATTAAAAACAAGCTTAGATTTGTCCACCTGTCAGGTTTTGGACCATATGGGGCATAGGACGTGTGTTTGGATATAACTAAGTTTTTTGACCACACTTATTATTATTCATATTATTGACCACATTATTATTGTTCATTTATTCATTTGGTGGAAGTTAGAACTGAATTTAGGAATAGTCTTTGCACTTAACAAACGAAATTAAATATGTAGGCTAATGGATGTCTTCAGTGGAGTCAGTATAACTCCGTTTTTTTATCCATGAAAGTAAAGGAGTAAAGTAAAGAGTAAAAGTAAAGTGAAGAAAAAATGGCCGAATGGAGGAGGCTCGTTCTTTATCCGTGTGCTGCAGATGGTCTGTTTAACTGTTTTCTCGCTAGTGAAGCATTCAGTTTTTTCCACACACAAAGTCCGGCATGTAAATAGCAAATGCACCATGGTGCGACGCAACTGAATCTTAAAGGGAATGGCAGATGAGACTCTGATTGGTTTAATGCATGTTATGCTCAAAACACACCCATAACTCATTAAGAGAATAAGCACAACCCTGTTAGACCATGCGTTGTGGCGCAAAACTTATTTTTCCATCCTTAAAATAGCATTTTTTAAGGACATGTCCTTAATGCTTTTGTGCCCAGATGATTAAAATAAAGCCCTAAGTATCTAATGTGGAATTTACATTGCAGTTTAAGCAAGAACTTAAGCAGCCTTACCTGGACCACATCTACATGCCTAAAAGCATTGAGTTGCTGCCATCCCATTGGCAGATTTTGCATTAATAATGATTTGAACAGGTGTCCCAAATAAAAAAAACTATGTATTTGCAAAGACATGATGCAATAGCAGTTTTATTTATGTATATATCATTCAGCCCTATCTCTCATCCAAGCATTGAGTATCTCATAAATAGCTCTTATACGAGGTTGAGTCTGGTCCTTGAGTCCCGGCCCGTCTGTGTCCACATGCCCGGATCTGCACACTATGCTGCTAATGAGAGGGATGTCAGGGGTTGTCAAGGAGGAACTGTCCACATCTGGGAGGCTAATTATAGCAGCCTTATTAGTTTGACCCTCCACATTCTTTCTCCTCTGATCGCCGTAGGAAGGATGAGACCTAAAGTGAACCCGTTTTTTAAGCACTCATTTGTTAGAATGGCCAGAATCTGACTGAACTTGACAGCTGGTCACTCACAAGCTGGCAGTCTGTGTTTATTGCCAGGGTCTCTAGAGATCAACTTTTACTCGCAAACTATTGCAGCACTGGAGGTGTTTGAGATTGAGAAATTTATTGTTGAAAAGGCCAGGATTGGTGAGACATATATATATATATATATATATATATATATATATATATATATATATATATATATATATACGTATATATATATGTGTGTGTGTGTGTGTGTGTGTGTGTGTGTGTGTGTGCGTGTGTGTGTGTGTGTGTGTGTGTGTGTGTGTGTGTGTGTGTGTGTGTCTGCATAATTTGTCTAGAGTCTGCAATGCTCATTATGTTTTTGATTCACTTCACAAAATCTACCCCTTAGAACAGTTTACTGAACCAAATTATTTATTTATTCATTAGAAAGAATCTGCTTATTAGTTGTTAAGTATTATTTGTTTACTAATAAATCTGTAATCATAACTATTTCACAATATTACTCTTTTTACTACTGTCTACTTTTTATTGAATAAGTGTAGCATTGGTGAGCATAATAAAAAAATTAATAAATAAATACAAAGTCCAAGTCTTTATTTGTACATGTGTGATTGATGTTGTTAATTAACTTGTATGCATATAATTATATCAATAAATTAAATAAATAAAAAAAATTTAAAATACTATTAGTAGAAGACAAATTACAATTGCAAAAGTTAAATACAATAAAATTGGAATGAATTATAAATGAAATGACAATATTACTATATTAAAATACAATCTTACTATACTATTCCTTAAATTAAATATAAATAATATAAATATGAATATCTTAAAAAATTAAAATACAAACATTAAATATGATATAAAATATAAATAAAGTT
>NC_079452.1:52543924-52608924 GCF_903798145.1 Danio aesculapii | reverse complement strand
TCACCTATGGGTTTCTGAAGAGCACAAATGAAGCAACAAGTAGGCGTGGCCTATCGTCGCCATTTTGTTCGCACGTCATTGCACCCACCGGGGGTGACCCAATAAGGGCAAAGAGGCGGAGTGTCAGTGGAGCTACAAACACCTGCATTTTGCTTAGACGGGTTTTCTTTGGGAGAAAGCTTAATACTTCTTTACCTGTGACCTGATCATTACCCGTTTGTGTTCTGACCACATGTGCTTGGTATGCTATATCAATAAAGTGTTTAGTATTGTTTACTATTGTAATACATTGAGCCACTAATCATTGTTCTTATGACGTATTTCTACAGAAGGAAAACGCAAATTACTTTCAAATATTTCAAATACAGTCTGTGTTAGTAAATGCAAGGCTATTGATGAAATCCAGGCATAACCATGTATGACAATGTTTCAGATGACTGTTCTGTAGCCTACAGCTAATCAATCTGTGAGATTCTGGAGTGCATTCAAGTTCTAAAGAAAATTATAAACGATAAATGATCTTAAATAAAACAAAAACATTTATAGAGATGGTATATAAGTATAGAATTTCACTCAACTGGGAAATGGAGGCCACATAAATGGTTTGTGAGCACAATTAAGTGCACACAGCATGCCATATCATCTGATAATTGCAGGAAATAATTCCAAAAGGCAACTGACTGTGTAAAGCCACATAACACAAAACAAAAATATGATGTATATGTCAAGTTCAGCGGCTAATCAGCCGGAATCAGCTGAGGCGATGAGACAGCGAGCAGCAAGACCTAGTTGTCACTTAAGTGGCCACACCGTTAATTATGCAGACTTAATAAAACTTATTAAAAACGAAACAGATGAGTTATAAAAAATTCACTCCCCTCACAGTTGTCATGAAGGGTAATATCAGCTATATGCACTAAAACCATCTTTTGTAAACATTATCAGCTGTAAAATTTGCCAATTTATCATTGCAGTCAGAGAACATCTGGATTTCTAGAAAACTAATTTCTAATAATGGATTTATTTTATCTTTGCCATGATGACAGTACATAATATTTTACTAGATCTTTTTCAAGACACTAGTATTCAGCTTAAAGTGCAATTTAAAGAATTAACTAGGTTAATTGTATTAACTAGGCAAGTTATGGTAGTTAGGCAAGTCTAATGTATTCACCTTATTCTCCGCGAACGAGTGGGTGCAGCCATTTGAATCATT
The DNA here is from genome assembly GCF_903798145.1 of Danio aesculapii. Taxonomy (NCBI): domain Eukaryota; kingdom Metazoa; phylum Chordata; class Actinopteri; order Cypriniformes; family Danionidae; genus Danio; species Danio aesculapii. The sequence goes on along the minus strand of NC_079452.1, from coordinate 52,607,708 downwards.
TTGGCTCGAAACTTCCGGTCTCATTCACTTCCATTCATTTTTAAACGTTAAAAACAGCTCGTTTTGCTGCTTGGTGTTGCAAACTGATATTTTCTTATTATATTATTCTACTTTGTCTGTATTCTAATGTAAACACTTGTTTGTAGAGTAAGTAGTTTGACCGTTTTTTGCCATTTATTATTCCTAGTCATTTCTCCCATAGGCAACTGAATGGGAAGTTCTAAAACAATCGCAAAAACGCGCGCACTTCCGCATTGAAGAATAAGGTCAATAACAGTGGTTTGTTCTGTAGACAATAGAAAAAAATGCTTAAGGGGCTAATAATGTTGAGCTTAAAATGGATTTAAAAAAAATCTAAACTGCTTTTATTCTAGCCAAAATAAAAAAAGACTTTCTCTAGAAGGAAAAATATTATAGGAAATAATGTGAAAAATTCCTTCCCCTGTTAAAAATCATTTGAGAAATATTTGAAAAAAAAATAAAATAAAATAAATAATAATAATTCTGTGATAAATAAATTGCTAATAATTCTGACTTCAACTGTATGTCAATATGCAAATAAGATGTTTATTTTAAAAAAAAATTTGTATCTTGCACGTTTCTTATTTCAGTCACACATGTTCTTCCTGTCCATATTTATACAATAGGCATTTACGTTACGGACCTGCAGCTTTAACCTTTAATCTCTTTACATTCAGCTTCTGAAATCTGCCATTTAGGACAGAGCTGCTTGTGTCTGTTGCCTTGACAGAGTTGTTTCGAGGGTCTCCACATGTGTCTCTCTGCTGTGGTTCTCTGTCCTCTTTATCTTTTGTACACTGGGCTGGTAATGGCGAAGGGTCAGCGGCTCTGACGTTTATTCTGACGTGTATTGTTCTCACACGTATCATGCCGTGGGTGAGATGTTATCTCATTTCTGTCACCTCACAAAGACCATTTTCTCCTAAGCCTTCTGATAACATATGTCACATCCGCTTGACTAAAGCCAGCTAGCCTCACATAGCCAGGCTTTTCACTGGGTCTGGTCGAGTCTGTAGTTTATTGTGGCCATTTTGACAGGAATAAAGCTGATATGGAAAGCAAGCAACTGCACTTTTCATTTTCATGTGCGACAAAGTGAGATGTTTAGGCTTGTTTATCTGAAGTAATTGGTAGGACAGTAATGCATTTGAAACAACCAACTTGAATGGCTGCACACACAGTCACATGTGGTGATTTTCAAAAGATGCTATGATATTTATTTTAATCAACAAACTATATATTTTATTCTCTTACCAAAACACTGAAAAAATAATGATTTCTTCAAAATAGTTGCAAAATTTAGTAATGTTCAACTTAATTTATGTGTTTACATTCAGCCCAAATAAGTTGTTTACAACCGTTTACCTTAAAAAAATGGTAAATCCAATGAATCATCTTTTTTTCTTACTTTTTTCTCTCACAGAAAGGATTCAGGATTTTTATATTTTACTTTATTACAAAATTATTAATTCTGGAAATCTTTACACATGGTCATAAACAACTGGTATTTCTGAACCTGAAGGGGTGTTTGGTCCTAATAATGTACCAAGAGCACACACACAAAGGTATAAATAAGATTGTTCAAGCCGATATGAATTAAGCACTAATTTAAAGGGTGGATGATGGTGTGGGATTGTGACGCACAGTCTGACTCACTCATAAAAAATAATTTATTTCTCTGAATTTGAACATTCCTAAAAACATTAAGACAATGTAAGTGCAGAAAATAAAAAACCAACAACATTGTTCTAGTAGTTCTGGTTAAATAATGAAAAAAAAAACTATACACTTTGTGCCTTTATCCAAAGCAATATTGCAAAGCTTTGTGTGCTTACTTGAAAACTCATGTACAGTCTATACGTTAGCCCTTGTGCATTACTGTGTATAAATTCTAGCTTCTAAAGAATTAAGTGAATCCCTGAAACTGTGATTCTGAAGATGCTTAAAGAACTTGATAAATGAAAGCTGTCTTTGATTATCAGTCTGTCGCCTTCCGGACATCAAACACTGCATGCAAATGCTGTTAGAGTAAGTAAAAGTACTGCCACTTAGATAAGAGAGAACCATAATTCAGATCGTTCATTTAAATATGCGAGTCATTCCTGTAAGTGCTTAAAGGGATAATTCACCCCCCGAAATAAAAATTCTGTCATCACTTCTTTACTTGTTTTAAATCTGCCTGAGTTTGTTTCTATTTTGAACACAAATGAAGATATATTAAAGAAAGCTGCATACTTTTACCAATGATTTCCATAATATTTGTTTTTCCTACTATGGAAGTCGAAGGTTACATGATTTCATCTTACTTCAAAATGTCTTTCCTTGTGTTCAACAGAAGAAAGAAACTCATAAAGGTTTGAAACCACATAAGGGAGAGTAAATAGCGAGTACATTTTCTTTTTTGGGGGGGTGAACTATCCCTTTAATCCCATGCTGTTCACATGAAGTTTAGTAAATCACAATTATCCATGGTTGTCACTCCCAAGTTTTGCAATGTGCACGTGACCATTTTCTCACTACAGTAATAATAAATCATAAAACAAGGTCAGGCTTATGTAATGGGTGTGTTGGTCCGCCTTCAGTGTCAAGGGCTAATACCTTTAAACAATATTAAATGTACAAATGTATCTCTGTCAGGAACAGTGAGTGATTTGTTTTGTGAATGATCATTTTTATTATATACAAATTTAATCAACACTAAAAGTGACTAAGTTTACATCAGTAATCTAATTATTAGCCTTAATCTGAATAAAACATTAATATGATTAAGGTGTTTGCATGAGTTATTTTTTGAATGTTCCTTCCATTATCCTGTTTTACATGTTATAGCACATAATTCGTTTAACGTTATTGCGTCACCACACTATCCACATTTCCGCCGGAGTTTCATGTAATTTCTGGTGTTTCATTTTTAATTTGTTGACTTGAACTGCAGTTCGGCACTTTCACTTTTATTAAGGAATATTTTATGAATGCTCCCCATGATAACCGAGATATTGGATAAGAGTATGAACTGCTGGAAGAGTGTTGTTTAATGGAATATGATACCACATGCCGTATGAGCAAAAAAAAAAAACTCCACATTTCGCAATGCACGTGTCTGTGGTCTTTCACTGACTCGATAGGTGCAGAGAATAGTGTCAAACAGCTGTGTGTGTGTCAAATATCCTGTCATAAAATGTAGAGAAAATCCTACACAACGGTGAATAGTTTGACGGTAATAGTTTTAATAGTTTGGAATAGTTGTTAGTTAGGTCTTTATAAGTCCATGCTGCACTTCAATAATGTGACTAAAATCAGCATACTCTAGTCTTATTCGATTTCTGTTTAGTTCAATTATGACCTTAATGGGATTTAGTCACAAATCACTGTTTACATGGTAGACTCTTAATTAGAGTATTGTCTTAATCGTATTAAAATCGGATTATTGGTGTCCATGTAAATGTACTCAATGACTTGTATTAATATTTATCCCTTCGATGTAGTGAGTTTTTTTTATGTATTATGGCCTTACAAATGAAATCATTTGTTGTTAAAATACGTTTATCATATTATGGCTGGTCAATCAATCAACCAATCAATCAATCAATCAATCTTGTCCCTGGAAATCATTTCCAAGAAACTAATATTTTCTCTAAAAAAAGTTATTTTCAGACTCTACTCTAAATGTGAAGTAGACTTGGTTGATAACGCTGATGTTACCAGGAGCAAGTAGACTTGAGTGAATAAACAGCTGGCAGAAGAAGCATTAAGTGCTGGGCATGCACAGGTCAACCAGGAGGCAGGACTGCTCTAACCAAATATTTTGTCTCAGGTAGAACGAAAAAGGAATGTTTGCAGCCAAACATTAGTCTTGAGTCTGTTATTATTGAGCTGAGTTTGACATGTGTCAGGGATGAACCGGCTGTTATCAGCTGTGTGATTGTATCTCTGTGTGGGTGTCTGTGTTTGTGCGTGTGTTTGTGCTCCGGGTCACGTGTGGGCCCAAGATTTTGGGAATGCAGGTGGAAACTTGGGTGCAGGAGCTGTTATGATCTTAGTCATGCAAGCCATGTTGAACTTTTAATGAATGCCTGTCAATGGGTTAATAGTGTACCAATGTACGTTTTAAAAAAACAAGAAATTAGATCATATGAATCATTATTATGGTTTCATTTAGTATTTTGGCACAGGCAACAACAACAGTGTCTGCAGAATTCCCATATTTAGAAAGGTATAATAAATAATCTGATGGGTATTTTCAGCTGAAACTTTACAGACACATTCTGTAGACACCAACATCTTATCTTAAACTTGAAAATGAGGCAAAATAGGTGCCCTTTAAGTCATTGTTAAGGTAGGAGTGAGGAATTGATGCAAGTGCATGCACACGAGTGAGAAGTCAGAGCACACACACACAAAGTGAGTATTCCCCCGAAGCAGTGGGAAGCTATTTGGTTAGGTGCCTTGCTTAAAGATCCTGTGAAGTGCTTTGAAATGTGCATTTTTATTCGATGTTTGATGTAATCTAAGAGAGGGCAGGACATAGTGTAGCTCCTCCCCTTTTAAAAAAACAGCCAATAGCGTTTTGTTTTATGACCGATCGATCTGCCAGCGAGAGATGAGCTCAAGTGCATCGAATGAAAAGCAAATCAAGAAGCATCTTGAAGGGGGAGGGGCTTGTCAGATACTACAGAGCATTTGATTGGTTATGATGTGATGAGAAACTGTTGTATGGGTTGACGTGAATAAAACCGGCAGGCGTGACAATCTACAAGCTTTACATCTTGATAACAGTTTTATATCTTCTAAACATGAATTTTGTCACTGTTTGGAGCTCACTAGCTCATAGATATCTTAAAAATGAACAATACTAATTCTAAAATCTAAAAAACTTTATTTTGATTTCATGGGACTTTTAAGGGCATCTCAGCTGGGTATCAGAGATGTAAAAAGTGTCATTTCATTCACTTCCTCAGAAGTCTAACTCTCTAACCATTAGCCTATAACTGCCCCTTGTCGTTTTTTATACCCCTTGAAATAGAGTGTGACATGGTAGGGATGGAAATATTCCCATAAGATATGGGACACCACTACTACACTTGAACACATCATCATATGTCATCACTAGCTCATACGTCAAGTCAGCAAGTAACAAATTACTCGCTTGCAAAACTGTTTTCTGAAGTGCAGTACAGACATGTAAACACCGCAATCAAACTATTACCTTCATGTAGGACTTTTCGCCACAATTTGTGACAGCATAGTCTATACACACACGACTGTTTGACACTATTCCCTGTACCTATCAAGTCAGTAAAGGACCACAGACACATACACTGTGAAATGCGGAGTTTTTTTTCCTCCCATTCGTCGTGCGGTATCAAATTCCATTAAAACTACACTCTTCCACCAGTACTTAATTCTTACTCTCTGTCACGATCACCAGAGATCTAACAACCAGAGATCACTGGTAAACACTCACATTCAACATGAACTACAAATCCGCCATGTTATGGACTACATATTCAGTCATGCAGCACATACACACACCTGCTCCAAGTCACCAGTGATTGCAAACACACACAGCTGAAGCTGCTCACAGACTGATTACGTGGACTATAAGTGCAGCTCAAACCAGCACAATGTTGCTGAGTCTTGTCTACTGTTTATGTGACACTACAACGTGTTTTCCTTTGTCTTGCTTTGCCTCGTTTATTTGTTTATTACTGTCTGCTGCCTGCCTCTGACCATCTGCCTGCTCATTGACTACGATTCTGGATTGCCTGTATACATCTGTTTGCCCCTGTGTCGACCATTGCTTGCCTGACCATTCTAGTAAACCTGCATTTGGATCCGCAATCCCTTTTGTCAGCGTCACTTCCCCGTTACACTCTCATTCAATACCTTAGAGTTTTTTGCGGGGGCATGAATGAAATGATCCTGACTGAAAGTGAAACTGTTAAACTGCAATTAAAGCCAAAAAATTTCAAATGAAAGACCCGAAATGACATGAAACTTCGAAGGAAACGTGGATAGTGCAGTGACACAACGACGTAAATGGATCTATGTGTTATAACATATAAAATGGGATCATGAAAGGAACATTCAAATAGCAACTCATGTAAACACCTTAATTATATTATTGTCCTATTCAGATTAAGGCAAATAATTTGATTACTGATGTCCATGTAAATGTAGCCATTGATGTAACAACAGACATAACAGACAGAACTAGCAATTTCTCCTCAACTTTTTTTTCTTTTTCGACCCGGTTGCATTGCTCACATGACACGTCAAACAGATACGGGTGCTCCTGCCACATTTCTGCTAGTTTTTCCTCCATTCCTTGGGTCCAAATAAACTGAAAATGGTACCCACACAAGTGAATGCTGCTCTCTCTTTGGCTGTAGGTAATCATCGATGTTACTTTCAGTCAAAACTCATTTCACACAGCATGACTTGAATTTACAATGCCAAATATCTCACAGGTGTTGGGGACTCATCTGCGATTCTTTCAAATCGCGTCTCTGATTGACTGTGATTGACACTCGCGTGCACGAGCACCGATTTGCCTGTGATTTCAGGCATTTGTCTGTGATTTCTCAAAACCTGTCGGAGAGTCAAAGTCGGGGCAAAAATCATGCAGTCTGAACTCGGCATAAGTTTAGTGATTTTTAGCAAATTTAGTGAATTATTGTTTCTTTGAAGATCACGACTTAAAAACACTAGCTACGTTTCATCCACCTTTTTACGCGCATTTTGGATATGCGCATAAAAAAACGGTTGATGGAAACGACAACATAGAAAAACGTATGTGCATAACCGAGTAGGGATTAACTTTTTATTCAATAAGAAAAGATGCGCATAAACTACAATGCAAACACTTTTACCGAACAAATTCCAGTATGCTCATTAAAAAAGGACATGTGATGTTATAAGAGATCATGTGATGATAAACATGTGTGTGAATGGATAATTCAGCTGGCAAAGCATATTGTAAAACATCTGAAATGTTGTTTTGGTCATTCTAAAACGCCTTAACCATTTAAGTATTAGTCTTATTATATTATCACTTACCTCGAGAATCAAGAACTTCAAACACCACCACCCAGGGGTGTAGCAGACATTTTAAAAGTGTGGGGGGGGGGGGCTGTATGAGATCATACGTTCATATTATTATTAATCACCCGTTTCTAAATGGTCTCTAAAAGTGAGGGGGACGGATCCCCCCCGTCCCCCCCGGTTGCTACGCCCCTGGCACCACGCGTTCATTGCATGCTGGCACACTGTCTTTTGAGGCACAAGTAATTTATTAAATAAAGAAAAGACTGAAGTACCGCAGTAAATTCCATTTTTACTGTTGATATTTGGCGCCAGTTAATCAGGAAGTGCCGATTTTGTTCTCTGTGACTTGTTGGATGGAAAGCTGCTTTATTCGCACGCCTTTTATGCCATATTCCAGTTTTGCGCAAGAAAATTAATTTTAATTTTTGATGGAAACATGATCAGCAGTGTGTATACGTCATGTTTTGGTAATGGTACAGCTTCTTGGAAACTCACCCGAGGTGCTACTAATTAAAAGTACAAGGTTTGAAACCAAAATTGAGGTCCCTGAGGTCCAATGTTGTTGTTTTGGTTGGCAAGTTCTAGTTGCACATGCCTCAAGACTGAACAGAACATGCATTCAATTATGCCACAAATTTCACAATATCTTGTTTTTGTATTATACAACAAGACAAAAATCATTATCTAAGAATTTTCAAACACTTTTCATGGACTTTAAGACCTGCTTTTCAAAAATGTGCATTATCAGGCTTCCAAAATGCTGTTAAATGAATGTCCAAAATGCATTTACTTCATCACCTTAGAATTATAAGATCTATCTGATATTTTCTCAAAATTGAGATATTGACATATTCCTATTAAATGACAACTCATTTACATTATGGGATGTTTTTTTATAAGTTGTTTACATTTTAAGACCTTTTTATTGAAAAAACAAATGTTACACACATACTGTTTGCTATATGGAATGCAAAAACTTTGAAGCTCAATATCTCAAAATGATTCAGAACGCAGATAGAACCTTATAATTCCAAGGTGACGACTTGAGAATATTCCCCTATGCTGCAGGTTAGAACAAAATGTACTGTATGCTGAAAGTCAATGATCTGGCTTTGATCCTAGTCTCAAAACTAGTGAGTTCACACAGGAATGCAGAATAATGCACATCACCGTACTATTCATGAACATTTACATATTATAGCTAAGATACTTTATAGTGCTTTCCAAAGTGAAGGTCAATGAGTTTAGTAATAGCTCATTGACCAGTAACCAAATTCCAAATAAATCAATGTCACTGATTGTGGGTGTGTTTTCACCTGAATTTTGCTGTGAGTGAGTGAGTGAGTGAGTGAGTGTGTCTGCATGTGAGTTTGTGTGAGTGTGTGTGTGTCTATGCCTGCCAGCTGGGAGTGGCTCTGATTCACTTTCCTACAGGAGTTCCAGCTCAAGCATTTAACAGTCTTAATCTCTGAAATCACATGACTAGTGCTCTTATCATGAACCTGCTGCACGTTTCCAAAGCTACACATGATACTGAATGACAGTAGTTTGCTCTGATATTCGCATACATTTTAACCTTATAGGCTAGCATGTGGTTATACTCTGTGTGACATTTAAAGAGGGCATTCAGGCAGGAAAATCTGATCATCTGAAGTATTGCTTGCAAGAAGCTAATTGATGTAAATAAGTCAAGCTAAAAAGAAAGCATTTGCATATCAAGGTTCGGCCAATAGGCATGCTGTCAGTATTCGAATGTCAAAAAGCTTTTCATAAAAATGCAGTGCCGCTGTCGGTTTGTACGTCAGCAGTGATTGGTCACTCACTGTGAGTCATGCAAGTTCTCAAGTTCTCTCTCTCTTACAAACACATACACACACACACACACACACACACACACACACACACACACACACACACACACACACACACACACACACATACACACGCATACACACACTGATTCATATTGTGCAATTTCAGGAAAATAGTTTATGCTAAATTATCAATTTTACATTATAATAGTTGTCATGATATAATATTATTTATTTATTTATTTATTTATTTATTAATTATATAATAATGCGCAGTGGGTAGCACGATCACCTCACAGCAAAAACGTTGCAGGTTCGAGTCTCGGTAGGGCCAGTTGGCATTTCAGTGTGTAGTTTGCATGTTTTCCCCATGTTCACGTGGGTTTCCTCTTGGTGCTCCAGTTTCCCCCACAAGTCCAAAGATATGCGGTGTAGGTGAATTGGGTAAGCTAAATTGTCCATAGTGTATGTGTGTGAATGAGTGTGTATGGGTGTTTCCCAGTAATGGGTTGCAGATGGAAGGGCATCCGCTGTGTAAAACATATGCTGGATAAGTTGGCGGTTCAGACTGCTGTGGTGACCCCTGATTAATAAAGGGACTAAGCCGAAAAGAAAATGAATGAATTATTATTATTACTATATAATTATTTTTATAATATAATTCCTAATATAATCATATAAATATTATTACATTAATTCATATTAATCTATTATAATTAAGCTCACACAGAATCTGCACGTGCAGAAATCCGCAGATTTCGGCAGATTTTTAGCCCATCATTAAGTCTATTGATTTACTTGTGTAAATGCGTGTAAATTTATATCTATTCAGTTTATAAAATAATTTCACTTACAATATTGACTAAAATGAAAGTTTTCATTTAATCTATTTACAAAACAGTTTGTGCAGTAATATTTTCCATCTTTTAGTAGATCTATTAAATGAGAGACTTGCTTTGTTTACCAAATAAGTGGATCTAGATGGATTTGCATTGTAAACATTAAATAAAAGTTAAAAAGCTATTATTTTTTATATGATACTTCCAAAAGAAAACCAACATAAATTCGCAGATTTTTTACAAACTTTTGCGCAGAAATAGCAAAAAATATCCTTAGATTCTGTCTGGCCCTAATTATAATATATTAATATAATTATAAATTTTGAACATCAAAGAATTTTAAAAGCATTTAGATTTATTATGCCTATGTCTGATTATGCTTAAGTTTTAATTCTTCCACCTGTTTCCTCAATTCCCTCATCACCATTCTATATCATTAACATGCTTTTGACACATGACCACTCAAAAGTTGTAAATACATATTATTGTAAGTCAAGATGGGGGTGGGGTGGGGGGGGCTGGTGGTTAAAGTCATCTGGAATGGCAAAGAAAGCGTCTTGCATGACTCCCAGAGTTCATCAAAATTGTTTGGAATTATCTTCAATGTCTCCTTCGTCATCTTACCTCAGACATGCTCAATAATGTTCATATCTGGGGACTGGGCTGGCCAATCCTGTAGAACCTTGACCTTCTTTGCTTTCAGGAACTTTGATGTGGAGGCTATCCTGTTGAATAATTTGTCCTCTCCTTTTGTTTGTAATGTAATGGGCAGTACAAATGTCTTGATACCTCAGGCTGTTGATGTTGCCATCCACTCTGCAGATCTCTCGCACACCCACCATACTGAATGTAAACCCAAACCATGATTTTTCCTTCACCAAACATGACTGATTTCTGTGTGAATCTTGGGTCTATGCTGGTTCCAACGTGTCTTCTGGAGTATTTGTGATGATTGGGATGCAGTTCAACAGATGATTCATCAGAAAAATCGACCTTCTGCCACTTTTCCAAATGATCAACTAGAAAGTTACTATTTGTTTCTCTTACAGCTGGGATCAATGACAAAACTTTTGTCAGGAAGTGTATAATTGCAGGTTAACTAATAACCTTAACTTTTCTGAATTTGATAGTCGTGCAATAATGTGTAAAGCTGCTTTGAAACAATAACTATTGTGAAAAGCACTATATACAAATAAACTTGAATTGACTTAAGTTAGACCATGCAAGCAACCTTCCGTGTCATTTCAACACATTGCAGTAAATATATTTCCTTAATGTCTTTTTCTGCATGAACAAGCATGGTTTTGCTGAAACAGATGTTTAAGACTTGCAGATTTCTGACTGTCCGTTTGAACTGCTGAGTCATTTCTTCTGAGTGCGATATATAGAAGCTCCTGCCAGCTCTTGTCTTCTGCTCTTTCTCAACACTTGGCCCACAAACAGTCGCCAGAACTAGAACTAGTGTATGTGTGTCAATTTAAAAACCCTGCTGCGAACACACTCATTACTTGGCTGAGCGACTGCGTGTGTATGTGTGCGCGCAAGAATGTGTCATATGTCAGTGCAGCCGGAAGATTTTATCAATGGCACACACAGTACACTCACCAAATCCTCATCACGCAATTTGACATTCAGATGAGAGGAGAAGCGTCTCATCGTTTCACACACCTACACAACTCGCATGTTTGCTTAAAGGCTCAATCTGTTCGCACCACTCTCGATGCTGTTTTCATTCTGCGAGTGTATGGTTTTGCGTTTCAAAAAAAGACTTGTGTAATTGTACGAGAATGTCAAGTTGTAGTTGCTTCGAATTGAGTGGGAGATCTTGGCCATAAATAACGATGATGTTACAGCTTTGCTTTGTTGACTGAGCTGAATTTAATAGTTCTCATATGCTAAACACTAAGCTGTATTTAAATGCTGTCAAATGCGTGTCAAATGTGATTGCATCACTGTTCATTAGGTTTGTTTTGAAGGGTCAAAGGTTTTTGACTGTAAAATGATAAACTAAACAGTACAATTAAACAATACACGTCTGCATGCTAAGGAAGATGATAGTGTGGCTATGATTTTGATGACAAAAACAATAATTTAGGCCACCTTCCTTTTCTTTACTTAAAATAGATACATATCTTAGTTACAGAGGAAGTAAATGGGGCATTTTTTTGCTGAGACATAAAAATAAATAAGACATATAGTTGAAGTCAGAATTATTAGCCCCCCTTTGAATTTTTTTTCTTTTTAAAATATTTGCCAAATGATGTTTAACAGAGCAAGGAAATTTTCACAGTAGGTCTGATAGCATTTTTTTCTTCTGAAGAAAGTATTATTTGTTTTATTTCAGCTAGAATAAAAAGATTTTTTAATTTTTTTATTTTTGTGTACCATTTTAAGGTAAAAAATTCAGTCAAATTTTTTTTTTCGACTGTCTACAGCAGTGTTTCTCAACCCTGTTCCTGAAGGCACACCAACAGTACACATTTTCAATGTCTCTCTAATCAAACACACCTGAATCACCTAATTAGAACATAAGACTCCAAACCTGAAGTTAATTAGTCAGGTAAGGGAGACAGCCAAAATATGTACTGTTGGTGTGCCTCCAGGAAAAGGGTTGGGAAACACTGGTCTACAGACCAAACCATCGTTATACAATAACTTGCCTAATTACCCTAATCCTAACCTACCTAGTTTACCTTATTACCCTAGTTAAGCCTTTAAATGTCACTTTAAGCTGTATAGAAGTGTCTTGAAAAATATCTAGTCAAATATTATTTACTGTCATCATGGCAAAGATTAAAGAAATCAGTTATTAGAAATGAGTTATTAAAACTATTATGTTTAGAAATGTGTTTAAAAAAATCTTCTCTCCGTTAACCAGAAATTGGGGGAAAAATAAACAGGGGGGTAATAATTCAGTGGGGCTAATTATTCTGACTTCAACTGTATATATTGACAAATATAAGTTTATAAAAAAAAGATCTTATAGTTTTAATTCAAAGATGAATTGATTGCCCTGTAAAACTAGTTAATTAGCTTTTAACCTATAAAAAGTGAGTGAACATGTTGCATTTAAAGTGTTTAGTTCTTTCATTCATTTTCCTTCGGCTTAGTCCCTTATTTATTAGGGGTTGCCACATCGGAATGAACTGCCAACTATTCCAGCATATGTTTTACACGGCGGATGCCCTTCCAGCTGCAACCCAGTACTGGGAAACACCCATATACACTCCCATGCACACGCACTCATGCATTATGGCCAATTTAGTTCATCCAATTCACCTATGCTGTGGGGGAAACCAGAGCACCCGGAGGAAACCCACACGAACACAGAAAGAACATGCAAACTTCACACAGACATGACAATTGGCACAGCCGGGACTCAAACCAACGACCTTCTTGCTGTGAGGCAACAGTGCTAACCACTGAGCCACCATGCTGCCCAAGTGTTTAGTTGACTTTACTTAAAGTAAGTGTTATTAAAGTCATCATTTGACTTAAAAAATGATAAATGAATTATGTGCACAATTCTAAAAATTACAGTAACTTAAATGATCAGAGGGCATCACAGCGGTGCAGTGGGTAGCATGATCGCCTCACAGCAAGAAGGTCGCTGGTCAGTTGGCTTTTCTGTGTGGAGTTTGCATGTTCTCCCCGTGTTCGTCTGGGTTTTCTCCGGGTGCTCCGGTTTCCAAAGACATGAGCTATAGGTGAATTGAATAAACTAAATTGGCTGTAGTGTATGTGTGTGAATGCAAGAGTGTATGGGTGTTTCCTAGTGTTAGGTTGCAGCTGGAAGGGCATCTGCTGTGTAAAACATACTGGATAAGTTTTTATGCTGGATAAGTTGGCAGTTCGTTCCATTGTGGCGACCCCTGATTAATAAAGGGACTAAGCTGAAAAGAAAATGAATGAATGAATGAATGAATGAATAAAAGTTCCAAGTTACAACAGGTTTACTCACTTTTTTAAGTAAAGCAAACTTGTCGCTTTTTAAGGCAATGCTTTTTTAAATAACATAGCTAATGCACTCATACATTACGGCTAATTTAATTCATCCAATTCACCTATACTGTGGGAGAAACCAGAGCACCAGGAGGAAACCCATGCGAACACGAGGAGAGAGCATGAAAACTCCACACACTTGAACCAGTGACCTGCTGTGAGGCAACAATGCTAACCACTGAGCCACCGTGTCATCTAATCATTCATTCATTCATTCCTAAAGTATTGAATTTCATCATTTGCCTTAGGCTGTGGATGCACAGTCAAGAGTTTTGGGTAATTCTGTATTACCTAATTGATTTTTCTGTTTTACTTCAGACACAGTAACTATTGGCTTACTTTATATTAATCACAAACCACATTTGCAGCTAAAAATCTAAAGAAAAAAAAAAAAGTCACGTAAAACTTGGATGGCCTGTGGGTGAATAAATGAAAGCAGTTTTTCACTTTTGGCTCAGTTATGCCTTCAAGGCCGTTCACTTCCATTAGATAAAGAAAAATCCTGGAATGTTGGCTCCAGATCCTTAATTTCTCTTCAGCTTAATAATAAGTCACATAAACATCTTGTAACAGCTTGGGTGTGAGTAAATACAGTAACTGAACAGTGGTAGAAAACAGTGAATTCTATTTTATGGCAAAAGCATGAATAAGTGGAAATTAATTTTTGACATAATAATCATACCATTCGTTTCTGTCGACTGAGCTTAACTAATACTGAACCGAGAATATTTCTTTAATTCTAGCTGAGCATTCCCAGATAACAAATTTAGGTTCTAAAAACATCTGCTTAATGTTTCATTAAATTATATATAATATTATTTGGTGAAAGTTCTGTGATCTTTTAAAACATTATTTTGTTCACAGTATATTAATGTTCTGACAATGTTTCCCCAATGTTCTCAGTAAGTTATATAAAACGTTTTTGTGGAAGTTTTTTATGTGGATGGTATTTTTGTGGAATGTGTTGTTTGAGTGTGGAAGTGTGTGTCTGTAGTTTTTTTTTTTTTATTAAGCCCTAAGACAATCGTTGTTCCCTATGTGCATAGCCTATCAAACTTGGGAAAAAGCTATTAAGATAAAAAAGGGCATTTTTAGTGCTGTTAAAATGGTCACATGTCATTTAGGTCAACAGGAGGGTTACAATGTTATTTGAGCATTTCATTCACATTATATTAATGTTCTAAAAATGTTTTTCTATCAACATCATAAAAATATTTATCAATAACAATCATATCTAAGATGTTCCCAGAATGTTGTTCTAAGAACATTTTCTATCAACAATACAAGAACATTACAGAAATGTTATTTTAATAATGTTGCATGCTAACATATACTTAACTTTTAAGTAAAGTAACTGAATGTTCTGGTAAACGTTCCCTGTTAGCTGCGTTTGAGTGAGTTACATTTATGCCAAGTTAACATGCAATTTACCTCCCTTTATGACACATGGAAAGGATTTGTTTTTATCATAGACTACGCTCACATGGACATCAGTAATCAAATTATTTTCCCTAATCTGAATAAGACAATAATATGATTAAGGTGTTTACATGAGTTGCTTCTTGTTTCTTTCTTGATCCCATTTTACATGTTATAGTGCATAATTCGATTAATGTCATTGCGTCACTGTGCTAGCCACATTTCCTCCTGAGTTTCATGTAATTTCAGCTGTTTCGTTTTTATTTTGTCGACTTTAACTGCAGTTTTCCACTATCACTTTTATTCAGGAGCATTTCATGCATGCCCCCGTGACAAAAGAGATATTGGATAAGAGTATGAACTGCTGGAAGAGTGTTGTTTTAATGGAATTTGATACTGCATGCTGAATGGGAAAAAACCTCTGTGTTACACGATGCAGGTGTCTGTGGTCCTTCACTGAATTGGTAGGTGCAGAGAATAGTGTCAAACAGCCATGTGTATAGAACAGAGATGCCCAACTAGGTCCCGTGGGCCAAAGTTGGCCGATAATAACCTTTAATTTGGCCCACCATCTCAACTGAGAAGGGAGGAAGAATGATGGGGATGGTTTCGAGATTGTCAATTCAAATTTCATGCAAACCTTTGTTTGTTTGTTTTATTACTAAAAGCTAAATTAAATTAAACTTTTCAATTAAATAATGTAAATTGTTCAGATTTTGTTTAAATGTACATACTGGTCCTGACAATGCAGCGAATTTGGTGAGCAAATCAAGGTGAAGGCAGATTCTGCTTCACTAGCTTATTCAGCATTGAACTCCGCTGTCTGATAAATGTGATTGCTTATGTTTTTATTGCAACAACTTATCATTTTATTAGTTATACTGCATTAGATACAATCAATTAAATACAATTTAAAGTAATGCTTTTTATTTATTTTGAAATATTATGAAATAAATTAGATATGAAAAAGTTTGGGCAGCCCTGGTATAGACTATCCTGTTGCAAATTGCAGTGAAAATCCTACACGACGGTAATAGTTTGATTGTGGTGTTTACATGTCTGAACTGCACTTCAATAATGCAACTAAAATCGGCATACTCCACATGTCTTAATTCGATTTCTGTTTAGTTCTATTATGACCTTAATCGGATGAAATTGATCAAAAATGGCTGTTTACATAGTAAACTCTTTTAAATTAGTAAATTAAAACATAGTAAACTCTTATAGTATTGTCTTAGTTGTATTAAAATCAGATTATTGGGGTCCATGTAAACATACTCATAATTACCTTCATCTTTCTCATTCATTATGAATCAGTGACCTTTCCATTTCATTACATTAAACTCATCCCTGTTATTCCAGCACATTTACTTTTCTCACTGAAAGTCACACTGGGGTCATTTAGGGACTGCACTTTGCTTTTCTTTTATGAGACCGTTTCAGCTTGATATTCTTGTTAGCGATCCACTCCAGTTCATCCCAGGCCATCTGGGGTTTGTTCATTAAGTTTTACGACATGTCTCGATGTCCGAGTAAATACACACTTTCCTTTCTATCACGGCTCATTGAGTCTCTTGGCCAAGACCAACAGGGAGATGTTCCTCATCTCCGCAACATACTGGAAAATACAGCATCATGTTTCTGCCATTACACACATATACAACACGCTGTTTGGATGGAGAACTTTTGTACTCGGCTCACACACTAATTTGTTATTTGCTCGTGTCCAGCATGTTTATCTGCCGGGGGTGTTGGATTTCGGCAAGTATACAGATAAAAGCCTGAGTGAGAGAGAGAAAAGAGGAGTGCGGGGTTCACAGTGAGGGTGTGTTTGTCTATCTGTGTGTGTTTTTAGTGTGTGTCGGTGAGAAAGCAACAGTGTGTGTTTGTGTGAGTGGGTGAGCGCTGATGTGATAGTGTGTTTTCCAGCAAAATGGGTGACTCATTTACATTAGGAGCATTTTAAAAGCTGTCTGGAATTTCTGGACCGTCACTGTCTTTGGCATATGCTATGCAAATGAACAACATACAGTAAATAGTGGCTGTGAGTCAAATAAAGATGAATGTGATTCACTCCAAAAAGGATGTTTGTTGTTTGTTCAAACTTATTTAAAATGAGCTGAAACAGCACATTATTTTGTGTGTTTTTTAGGAGGACAACTTAATTGTTTTATGTTCAATCCACTTATTTTTGTAAAAACTGTGTTGATGGGTTCTTTGTAAAACACTAGCAACACTTTCGTTCTGCGTGCATGTAGCGGTCGTTTCTCTGTGTTGTGTTAAATTTAATTAATGAAATGTTTAACTAATGAAAGCAACTGACATTGCTCCTCTCAAGTTGTGAACATCAACTGATTTGTTACTCGAGAATAACGCTTTCAAACAAGACATCCACCCGTAATCTTGGTGTCCTTCCAAACATCAAGAAAAACTGTGGATACCCATGGTCTCGTGTCTCAATTGTACGCAAAGGTAGGGGTATTCAAAATTTGTGGCCACTTAACTTTGGACCTCGGAGGAAGCGAATGGATCATATCACCCAGGGTACAGTTAAATCTTTCTCTTTGTCCATTCCCAATGGGATGATATGGTGTGGTGTGCGATTTTCTCACATCCGACAACCACAGCAACCCTGGTTCGAATCCGGGTCATGGCACCAGTTCTGTAGTGGTCATTTCTCTGTGTTGCCATTCATTCATTCATTCATTCATTTTCTTTTCGGCTTAATCTTTATTAATCTGGGGTCACCACAGCAGAATGAACCGCCAACTTATCCAGAACATGTTTTACGCAGCGGATGCCCTTCCAGCCACAACCCAACACTGGAAAACACCCATACACTTGCATTCAAACACATACACTACGGCCACTTAAGCTTATTTAATTCACCTATAGCGCATGTCTTTGGACTGATGGGGGAAACTGGAGCACTGGGAGGATACCCAAGCCAACACGGGGTGAACACAAACTCCACACAGAAATGTCAACTGACCCAACCATGGCTGGAACCAGCGACCTTCTTAGCGATCGTGCTACCCACTGCACCACTGCGTCGCCCCTTCTCTGTGATGTGTTATTTTTAATTAATGAATTCTCCACAAAAATCTATATTTTTAATTTTTTCTATATTACACGCACAATCAGGCAATCACTCACTCAATATCAGTTGAGTCTCTTTTTGCCTTTCTTCTCTTAACAGACAGCAGAATAGAGGAGGAGCTCTGAGTGCCTTATACCTCCCTCGCTAGGCAACGTCAGCCGACGTGCACATGTGACTCCCAACCCCGCAAAAGCATATAAAAATCTTCCAAAATAAAAGACCCCGACAAATATTAATTTGAAAATAAAAAAAATAATAATGATTTATAATCTAGTGTAACAACATACCCTGCTACACCTGTCAACATTCCCACAGACAGTCTCACGTGCTCTGCAGACCCACAGAAACGTGACCTTTTTGGACTTAAAAAAATTGTTTCTAAATCTCCTGAAATGTCCAGGATTCAGCTTTCGCTTTATAAAACTGTCGTTAATCATATGCGTTTTTTGTATTACCTTTTTACTTAAGCCTACTTTCGATTGGCTTCGCAGCTGACAGCGCGCACACTGTCAGGAGAGCGAGAGAAACATGCAATAATTCATTCTTTAATCTAAACGACTCAGAAAAGCTTTACTATATACTCATAGAGGACGAAATGACTAGTTTTAACTGGCTGCAAAATATATGAACTCCATAAGTAATGGTTAATCGATGAATTTGCCTTAAATAATAATCTACAGGTTTTAATCTTGTAATTATTATAATTTTTTGAGATATTGTTAGTTTTTATTCTCTTTTCTGTCATTTATTTCTCATTTGCTGTATATTTTATATACATATCTAAAATGCTTTGGCATTCAAGTTTGCTTTGAACTTGAAAGAGAGAGAGAGAAGCAGATTTGACCTGTCAGTGGGTGCACATGGCTCCTGAATAGCATAAAAGTAAGAGAAATAGTGGATTTCTTTTTTATTTCAAGTCTTTTTTACATTTATTTAACCCATTGAAAAGAAACAGTGTATAACAGTGTCATAATAAATAAAATTATTGTTAAAAATTTAATTATGTTTAGTTTGTCGCATATAGGTAACTATTTATGTGATGTGGGTAAATGGTGTGTTTCAATCCGGCTACCACCGTAAGTATATTTCAAACCTGTGGAAAGCACTGGTAAACAAGCCTCTATGGAAGTTATTTTTACATATTACCATATAAAGTAACTGATTGTTCTTTGCAGTCTTTCTTTTGTTTCTAGTCCAAATATCTATAACACAATAACATATAACCAGAAGGAGGAAGAACCCCACATGAAATAACTGGTAACAACAACAATGCAGATTATAGAGCTGTATCTGTGCTGCAGGCACTGCTAAGTGTATTAGCACTATCAGATGTTACAGCAAAAACTGGCCATGCTGTATCAACTACAGCCAGCGGAGACATATTAACATGCATGCATTTGTCATCTTCTTCATGTGTTCATGTTTATACTCTGCATCTGTGTGAATGCTCACTTCATTATACTTTTATTTTAGCGTGTCCAGCATCTCTGCCTGTTTATGTTTACAGCGGAACATACGTAAGTGTGGCATACATATTACATAATTTTAACCTAGACTTTTCTTGAAATTATACATTTATGGACACAAAAATTGTTGCCATGTGGATGTAGTCTTAGTGGTTTTCAAGTGTACATATATATTTTTTGAGAAAAAAGACTGGTAAGCTCTGGCTGTGTGTGAATGTAGCCCAATAATTATGTTAGTAGCCAGGCAAAGGGTGACTGTTCTAACTCATTCAACCACATGAATGTAAACTTTGGGCCTGTTTACACCTGGCAACTTCATGCAGTTTCTCTGATTGGATAGCTATCTGATCATGATAAGGGTGTAAATGCCTTCCAAAATTCATTTGAGATGGATATCTGATCGCATAGACCATTTCAGGAGATGAAATCGGACAGGTCTAAATGTATCCGGTTGTTAAAACCACATATGTAAATTTTACTCCTCCCAAAATTAAAAATAAATAAATAAACGTGAAAGTGCATCTGTCTATATGACCATGAGATATACAAAAGCAAATGCATAAGCAACGGAAGGCCACGGGTAACAGTTTGAGGTGTTTGTTTTATTTAAATGTTTTTATTTTGTTTTATGTTTGACTGTTAAATGATGGAATTAAATACAATTATTATCAGACGGCAGCATTAACAACATAGATGCAGCACGCACCTATATCTCTGTGAAAATAGATTAAAAATAATATAAAAATATAGTGCTACATTCATTTACAAAGGCACATTGTTTTGTATTTGGGAGAGTATGTTATACACAAATTAACGGTTTGAATGATGTCTTGCGTGTATCTGTATGACAATAGTGCTGTATAGAGGTTTCATTTAGCCTATAAGGAAAATAATCCTCGAGCCTGCATTGTCCTCTTTTAATGATATTTTATAGCATGCATATAAAATAATTTGAATGCCAAATAAGCTATATAGCTAATGTTTCTGTAAGTAATAGTATTAAATAAATAAAATGTGAGGTATCTGATGCTTTAGTAAACGCAACCTAGATAAATTTGCATATAGCGCAGGATTTGGAGATCGGAATCATATTCGTTTAGCGGAGACACGTTCATGCGGTCAAATGTAAATGGATCTGTTTTCAGAAATCAGATAGCTATCTGATTAGAAAAATGCATGAAGTGACCAGGTGTCAGTGAACAGGGCCTATAAAAGCAATCTATTCAAATGTGGTTTTGCATACATCTGGTAAGGTTAGACAAACTTAAAACGTTTCAGACCCTGTTTACTCCTGTATTTTATATAGTAATCCACTTGTGATCGAATTAACAAAAATGCATTAACACGATGTACACAACAACATAATAAACACAATGCTTTTATCTCCCTTCGCCCACCTACAGTGGTGCCTTGCTGTAACGCGATTCACCTTTGTGGCCTCGCAGTTTCGCTGTTAAATCTTTAGAGAAATTTGACATGCTTTTTTTTTACAGCTCATTGTGTTCTGCATCCTGATTAGTGCGTTGTATTCTGTGTCCTGATTGGCTGTAGACCATTGTAAATCAATCTCCTCTGTGCCGTGTCTCTGTGCGTTAGCTACAGAATGCATTCAGCTTGCCAATTTTCATAAATCTTTGATCACTAGCAGTGTGACTCTAAAGTGCTGGACTGAATGTTTGCAAGTTTTCTCCCCAACAAACCCCATAATGTTAACGAAACGTTCTGCACTGTCAAAGACACCTGCGGTAGCACCCAAAAAGACAGAAGAAGATGCTAACCATCGCACAAAAAGTTGGAATTCTGAACATGCTAATAGAAAGTAGAAGTTATGCGGCTGTAGGGTGCCATTACGGAACGAATAAATCTTAGGTTCGCACACTCATGCTGCTGAAATCCACTCTCTTTAGTTATTTTATCACTGTCAATCAAACGGGACACTACAAAATTTTACACCTTTACATCGCACTATTTCTTTTTTAATTCCTTCACAGTGCGATGTTCAGACCCCACTGCGTTAACCACGTCAGCTAAACTCTCCCACTCAATTTTTTTATTTTGTTATTAATTCTGGAGAACAAACTTGCAAATAACACCGTTTATCTCCAGTCTACCACCGAAAGGAGCACCTCCAATTCACATTCTGTTCAAATTTTCTCTTTTTGTTTGCTTTTGCCATTGCTTTTTCATTTGGTTTTGCCAAAGTAGACTCATTACCATATTCATTAGGGGGAGGAGACAGAGACGGTTTCTGTGCTCGTGCACGTGCGCTCAGTTTCACGTTAATTCGGATGTACAAAGAGAATATGCGTAGGATTCAGCATACATCATACATCTGAATTTTTTACTGCGTACGCACATTCACAGCTTTGTCCGTACGCAATGTTTTAGTATGAATTCAATGCAAGTTTTCGTACATGAGGCCCCTGGTGTGTATGCCTGCCATGCAAGAGCTGGGAGGTTTTCACCTTACATGAATTGTGTACATATCCCCTGTGAGTTGGATTATTTCAGCAAAGGAGAAGCGCTCACTAACACTGATTTATACAAATATATGAACAATATTTGAGAGAAATAGGCCTTTTGTTTACATAGAAAAAGTTTCAGAACTTTGAGTTCAGCTCATGTTAAATGGAAGCAAAAGCAAAAGTGTTGCGCTTATATTTTTGTTAAGTGTATAAACACGGCCTGTTACTCCAATGTGCATTTCGGTAGATAAACATGTGCTTTAACCTTGATCCACCTCTATTAACGAAAAACAGTCACCTGCTGTTTCATAACTAATAAACCACTGATGCATGCATTAGAGTCAAAGGCAAAAAAAAAAAACTCATCCACTCAACGCTGCGACTCCAATCACAGTCATCTGAATCAGTCTGTATGCCATCGGCTCCAACAAAAGCTGTGAAGTGCTCTTGGTGGAGACAGCGCTGTCTGTAACCGGCTACCGACAGAGCTCAGTCAATACATGCCACAGCCACTGGAGAGAACCTAAATGAGATTTTCTCTCAGGCTCCTTTTAACTCTTCCTTTCCCCCCCTTCTTCCCTCAGTAGCTTCCTCTCTGGCACTTTTCACCCCCTCCATCTGCTCTACTGCCACTTTGACAAGCCGTCACAGTTGTCAAATAAGGAAAACATGTCGGAGGTGATGTTTTTTTGGAGCTCTTGTCAAAGGGGCCTTTATATGGCTCAGTTCTCAGATATCTAACAGGCCTGTTTATATGATTCGGTTTGCTTTTTTAAGATAGTAGAGGTGTATTTGCAGGTCAAACATACAGGTCTTAAAAATAGAGGTGCTTTATTGGCATCTTCGGTTTCATGAAGAAATGTTAACAACTTAGAACCATTTCCATTGCACAAGAGGTTCTTTTAATGGAAATATGTTCTTTAGATACTTTAAGTGTAATCCTGTGTTCACATTTTGTAGGTTTGGTTTTATTGAAATGAAATCTGGTGTAATTGATCTGTTGGCACATGACACTAACATGTTTTTTCAAAACAATTTGCACTTACACATTTGTAAAAATGCTATATTATGCATGCCAGGCCAGTATTTGGTGATGTCACCTTGTTAGTAAACAGTATCTCTCAGGAAGTGGCAATGATCATTAGCAGCTCGGGGCTGGTGGGTATGTAGAATTTTGGGTGTTTATTTTGGGTGTTTACAGGGACATGTCACCTACTGAGCATGTTTGGGATGCACTGGATTGACATATGCAATTGTGTGTTCCAGTTCCTGCCAATATCCAGCAACTTCTCACAGCTATTGAAGACGAGTGAACCAATAATCAACAGGTAAAAATCAACATGACGTCAATGCTAGTTTGTATGTGTTGCACTTCGTTGCTTTTTATTTTGGCCAGCCTAAAGCTGCGGTCACACTGGGCTTTGTGTGTGCGAAATTCTGTCGTACGGTGCTGTGAAAAGGGGCGGGATTAAACAAGATGATTAGACATTTTAAAAAGCCAGCAATTGCTCCATATTTAAAATTTCTGTCCAGAGAGGTTGTGTTTTAATCCTCGATTGGTCTCACGCAGTCAAGGGATGGGATTTCGCAGTTCAGAGTTCACCAAGCTTGAACTTGCACCGCAGCGAACTGCGAAACTTAATGCATGACCCTGCGTTTCCGGTCTGACGCATTCGCGTGCGTATGAATGGAAGTCTATGGGAGGAAAAGCCCAGTGTGACCGCAGCTTAAGGCACAACCGTGCAATAATCATGCTGTCTAATCATCATCTTAATATGCTACACCTGTGAGGTGGATGGATGTCATGTCCTTGTTTCATTGAAATGAAATCTGGTGTAATTAATCTGTTAGCGCATGACACAGTTTTTTCAAACCATTCGCATTTACACATTTGTTAAAGCATTGTATTACGCATACCAGGACAGTATTTGGTAGTCACCTTGTTAGAAAACATACCTCTCCGGAAGTGACAATGATCACTGGCAGCTCTGGGCTGGTATGTATGTAGAATATTGGGTGTTTATTTTGGGTGTTTACAAGGACATGATACTACAAGGACTTTTTTAACTCGTTTGTAGATTTATGCATTCTCAGTCCCCCAAAACCCTATTGTTGTGTATAAACTGGCCAAACAAAAAGTTTCCCATATTTGACTTGTGTAAAAGATTACTAAAACAGGGTCTTTTACTGGTCTAAGTTACTGGAGTGTTGTAGACACCAAGTGTAACCATAACAAAACGTATGCATTTTAAAATGAAAACACACTAGAGTAAATGGCACCTGAATCTTAATATGCTGTAAACAAGCAGGCAAATAATGCTACAAATATGTCTGCTTCCAAACAAACTCTAGTGCATTTTGACTAAAATATGAAAGTAATACATACAGATAACACATCTAACCAGTAAATAACCAGACACAATTGTAAAATGACAGAATACTCAAGCATTGCTTCGTTTTCTGTTTCTCTTAATTAAAAAAAAATATGATATTGCTTATTGCAGTTCAGCACAGGCCTCTTTTTTTTGTGCAACGGATGAATTCCTGACACTGTTTTGACATTTTTTTACTCTTTGACATTTTTCAACTAATAAAAATACCACCACTAACAAACAATGAGCTCACTCAGTCAAGCACCCAGTAGGCCTGTTGTTTTGGATGTACGGTAAGATCCGTAATACAAAATATGCATCATATGTGTTTTGTAGGTTTAAATTAGGTCTTTAATGTGACACAGAAAACTAACCGAACTAGAACTAAACATATATTTGGGCCAGACCAAATGAACCAAGAGAACTACACTATAGCAGTTAATTCACCCTGAGAACTGAAACCTTTACTGTAAGGTTGTTAGGGGAAATTTGAGAACATTTTGAAAAAAAAAACCCAAACATTTCACAACTTTTTAATAGAGTAAATACTAACGCTAAATGTCATTTAGTTATTTATGTATGGACGTATACACTCACTGGACACTTTATTCAGTAAACCTTACTAGAACCTGGTTCCCTTCAGAACTGCCTTAATTCTTTGTGGCATAGATTCAACAAGGCACTGGAAATACTCTTCAGAGATATTGGTCCTTATTCACATGATAGCCTCACGCAGTTGCTGCAGATTTGTCTACTGCACATCCATGATGCAAATCTCCCATTCCACCACATCCCAAAGGCTCTATTGGATTGAGATCTGGAGACTGTGGAGGTCATTTGAGTACAGTGAACTCATTGTCCTGTTCAAGAACCCAGTCTTAGATGATTCATGCTTTATGACATGGCACGTTATCCTGCTGGAAGTAGCCATCAGAAGATGGGTACACTGTGGTAAAAGAAATGGACATGATCGGCAACAATACTATATATGGTTGGCTGTGGCGTTGACATGATGCTTAATTGGTATTAATGTGCCCAAAGTGTGCCAAGAAAATATCCCCCACACCATTACACCATCACCAGCTTGAGCCATTGATTTAAGGCAGGATGGATCCATGCTTTCATGTTGTTGGCACCAAATTCTGACCCCACCGAATGTCACAGCAGAAATCGAGACTCATCAGACCAGGCAACGTTTTTCCAATCTTCCATTGTCCAATTTTGGTGAGCCTGTGAAAACTGTAGCCTCAGTTTCCTGTTCTTAGCTGACAGGAGTGGCACCCAGTGTGGTCTTCTGCTGCTGTAGCCCATCTGCCTCAAGGTTGGACATGTTGTGTGTTCAGAGATGCTCTTCTGCATACCTCAGTTGTAGCAAGTGGTTATTTGAGTTGCTGTTGCCTTTCATCAGCTGGAAGCAGTCTGACGATTCTCCTCTGACCTCTGGCATCAACAAGGCATTTGCGCCCACAGAACTTCCGCTCACTGGATATTTTCTCTTTTTCTGACCATTCTCTGTAAACCTAGAGGATGGTTGTGCGTGAAAATTCCAGTAGATCAGCAGTTTCTGAAATACTCAGACCAGCCTGTCTGGCACCTACCATGCTACGTTCAAAGTCACTTAAATCATCTTTCTTCCCCATTCTGATGCATGGTTTAAACTGCAGCAGATCGTCTTGACCACGTCTGGATGCCTAAATGCATTGAGTTGCTTTCATGTGATTGGCTGAAACTTGCGTTAGTTGGACAGGTGTACCTAATAAAGTGGCCTGTGAGTGTATATTTAATTAACTATCAAACACACATTATACATTTTGCTAAATAATTGTTTTTCTTCCTGACGAGCCATAAATCTCCACTTTAGCAGCACTTTTGTAGACAGACCAAAAGTTCACAGTATTATTTACTGTATATCTGTACCCTGATTGTTTTTACTGAAATATTTGTTTCAGTATTATATACAGCATTTAATTAAATTAAAAAAAAAAACAATAATTAAAACAAGGGGAAAATTATTGTTCCTCGTTCCTTGTTATTATAAAACTATATTATAAAACATTCAATAAAAATAAAACAATGATTTTAAACCCAACATCATGCAATGTTCAGATTGTTGTGCTAGAGATGTATACAAATGAGTGCATATTTAATTAACGATGCCTAATTTGCATATTCAAACATAACATTATTACAAAAAAAATTATAATTTGTAATGGCAAAGCATGGTCATAACTGATCATTTTTATTTTTTATTATCCTATTCACCCGCAGTATCAGCCTGCTTTTAGCACCTCTCCTAAACGCATCTGCCTTTTAGGGAAGCATTGTCAGTGTGTTGCTGCTTGTGTTTGTGCATGCATGTATATGTGTGTGTGTGTGCGTATTGTACCTATTCAATCTCATGGGAGGACATGTTGTCACAGTGGCTTTGCTGTCACCCTTTTAACCACTGGCAAAACGCCTGTGAGCTCTACCTTTGGGCCAGGGCTAAATTTAAGTTTGCCGGTCACAGCCCTAATCAGTAGCATCAAAACAACCATTAACTGCGGATCAGTCTGCCTCTCACGATGCACCAGATCCCAGCGGACGCCACTCATAACAGGGCCAAAGAGAGACGACAACCACACAGGAGCATTTCCCTCCAGCCCTCGTGTCTGCACTGCTACAAAAGCTAACGATCACTCCTGAGCCCTCACACACACACTTAAAAACACATTCGTATATGTGCGCTTGTGCAGTTCGTATACAAACAGGGCAAAGCTCAAAATCACAATCATGATAGGAGAACAGCGTGATCCTGGTTTGCGTTCCCTCAGGATCTCTCGGTAAATCTCTGCTCATTTATTTTTTTTTTTGAGCTTGAGGGTAAATCTGTAGTAAGTAAATTTGTGACTGAATTATCCACTAAATCACTAAAGCGGCGATCCTGATGAATAGTAAATGCAGCTGGATTTGGCTAAAATGTGAAGAAGACCCTTTTTTAAATAGCACATGGTTACCCTTGCAATTGATTTGAAGTCAATTCAACATGGAGAATTAGAAACTGTAGAACTTCTTCTTGAGAACACATGACTGTTCTTTAGCTTGAAAGAATTGGTTTTGCTAGGGCAGATGCTTCTAAAAAGTTGGAAAAAATTTGGGGCCTCTTCCTTGCGTATCTTTTTAAGAGTTGAAAGTAGAGCACTTATGATTTATGGACAATTTTAGTGTTGCTTTTCCACTCCATTTTCAATGTTTTGAGTTTTATCAAGTAAAACTTAATGGTGTATATTATTTACTCTATATGGTGCATGTTTGGATGGACTGGTGGATGCTTTTTATTTTTTATTTATTTATTTATTTATTTATTTATTTATTTATTTATTTATTTATTTATTTATTTAAGTTTTATTTAAGTTTTATTTAAGTTTTATTTTAATTATTTTATTTTTTTATTAATTTACTTATTTAATTTTGTTCTGTATTTTTCCTTATCATTTGTGTAAAAGGTTTTATAGATTGTATAAATGTTTTTGTTGTGTTTTGTACTAATAAAAAACTGTTATAAATAAAATACAGTACAGGTACTAGAACTGTAAACGTGTATAATATTATTTCAAGTTAAAATATTTTGTTTTCTTCGTGAATAGTTTTAAAACTGTAATTTATTCCTGTGTATTAATAAAAATATATTATTGGTCATTGATAATAGTTATTTTTATCAATGTTAAAAAAACTTTTTGGAAACTATTACAAGTTAGTTTTCATGGTTTTAAACAATGTTTGTTTACAATAATTTTTAAAAATATAATACAAAATATAATATAATTTTGTAACATTATGAATGCCTTTGATTAAATGTTTTATTAATGGATAAAAGTATTTAAAAATCTACCTAATGGCACTTTTGAATAGTTATATATAGGGCTGCAATATATTGTTTCAGCATCGATTTCACAACGTGTGTGTCTGCAATAGTAGGGGCGTTGATTTAGCGTGGATGTGTCCCCACTAATATCTACCAACTATTCAGATGTCCCCACAAATAATTTAATTCTAACCTATCCAGCATATGTTTTACACAGCGGATAACCTTCCAGCTGCAACCCATCACTGGGAAACACCCCTACTCACTCATTCACACACATACACTATGGAAAATTTAGCCCAATTCACCTAAACCCAATGTCTTTGAACTGTGGGGGAAACCGGAGCACCCGGTGGAAACCCATGCGAACACAGGAAAAACATGCAAACTCCACACAGAAATGCCAACTGACACAGCCGAGGCTCGAACCAGCGACCTTCTTGCTGTAATGCAACATTGCTACCCACTGCACCACTGTGCTGCCCATATTTCTGAAATTACAAAAGCTTATTTATTATGTTAGGTTTTTACAGTGTTCAATGTTTTTATGTTGTTGCTGGGTCTGATGTAACGTAATTTTGTTCTGCTTTACAATTTATTGTGATGTTTTGAATGACAAAATTAAAGTAAACTGGAGCATCAATGATGCAACGTGCGTGTCTTTAATAGTCACATCGCAGCACATGCAATGTTAAATTGGGATTATAGTTGATCAACAACTGAGAAGACATGAGATTTGTGAAATCATTGCAAAGTATAACTATAACAGAGTAAAACTTTATCATTGATCATTTGCATGTGTTTTAAAGGCATTTCATGAGAGTGTAAAGCATTCAGGCACAATAGCGTGCAACATTTGTGACTTTAAAGAAGAATACTGTTTTTGAATTACTAATACAACGAAGACAGTTTCATTACTATACTATTTCATTATTCAATTTCTCTACTTAATTGCAGGTTGACCCTCTGGAAAACCATAATGCACTGTTTATTTTACGTTTTTCTTTGCTCTATTGTAATTATTCTTGCTTGCAATTTATTTATCATTTTTATACATAATTCGCACTCTTACAAAATCATCCCAATCGATCTTTACCAATTGGAGCTATCATCTGGTGAAATTGTATTTACATCACAATACATATTGCAGAAAAACAAAATATTGCAAAGTCAGATTTTTCCAATATCATGCACCCCTACGCTGTAAAACATTTGACCTTAAATTTACAGTAAATTACTGGCTATTAATTGCATTATCTTTACAGTAAGTTACTGTATGTAAATTCATAGTAAATTACTGTGAGGTACTTCATAATAACAATAACTATGTGAATATTTCTAAATATCATAAAAATGCCTGTGCTAGCATAAAAGCTAATGTGTATTAATTTCTATGTTGAGTAAAAAATGAATAGTGTTTAAATTCCTAACTATTGTGTAAAATATATAGTCATTTTACAGAAATTTGCTGTAAACATGATGCCTGCCTTAATTTCACAATAAAATTCTGAATACATAAAATTTAACAGTTAAAACCTGTAAGTGACACTATAATGTAATTTACTGTGAAAAATTACAGTAACGTTGTAAAATTCTGTGAAAGTATTACAGTGCTGTTGTATCAAAGTTTTACATAAAATATGAAAACATTTTAGGAATAGACTTATAGAATTTTAGAATAATCCTTTAAATCACAGAAATAAATGGCAATTGAAACTATATTAAAATAGAAGCAGTTTAATACACTTTCAATAATTGTCACAACATTAGATTTTATAGTAGTTTTGATCAAATAAATGCTGGCTTGTTGAGCTGAAGATACTTTTTTTTTTTAATAAAAAAACATAGAAAGGGCAGCTTTGAAAAATAAATAATTTACCAAATAAAAACAATAAACGTATTTATTTACAGTGTATATATATATTTATTTTATCATGGCGACGCGGTAGGTAGTGCTGTCGCCTCACAGCAAGAAGATCACTGGTTCGAGCCTCGGCTGGGTCAGTATGCGTTTCTGTGTGGAGTTTGCATGTTCTCTCTGCGTTCGCGTGGGTTTCCTCTACTTGCTCCGGATTCCCCCATAAGTCCAAAGACATGCGCTATAGGTGAACTGGGTAAGCTAGATTGTCCGTAGTGTATGAGTGTGAGTGCTTATGGATGTTTCCCAGAGATGAGTTGCAGCTGGAAGGGCATCCGCTGCGTAAAACATGTGCTGGATAAGTTCGCGGTTCATTCCGCTGTGACGACCTCGGATTAATATAGGGACAAAGCCGAAAAAAAAAATGAATGAATAAATGAATGTATTTTATCCCTACTGTTGTCACTGGCTTTGGATTTCCAGCAGTGAAATTTAAACCACACTGAACTGAACTTAAACTGACTCTGAAAATTGAACTGACACAGTTTCAATTTACTAGAGCTTCTATGTTAAGCTGCTTTGACACAATCTACATTGTAAAAGCGCTTTAGAAATAAACATGAATTGAACTCAATCTATTTTTTGCTATTTTAAATCTTTGTCATATACAATTTTGATTAAGTAAACCTGAATTTGTCTTGGTAAGTGCATACACACACACAAACAATTTAAGAACTAACTTTTAAATATATTATTAACACTTAAGAACTATGTGCAAACACACACACAGACATGTAAAGGACTAATTGCCCTATGTGTGGGGGTTGCCCCATCAGGGGTCAGTTTTGCTGTCATCTGATGTGCTTGTCACACATTCCTAAAAACATGCTCATTCAGACAACACTCTCTTTTTACATAAAAAAGATACACACTAACAACATTGTAAGTAAAACTAGACGCATTAATTTGTTTTCACCCCCGTAATCCAAATCAGTGAATGCAACAAGTGGTCAAACAAAATGATTGCCTATAGATAAAGAATTAAGAGCATGGGGAGGGGAGGAGACCCTGAATGCCTCAATGCTGTTTTGGGAAGGCCATCTGCTCCTGTTCATGGTTCATTTAACAAGCTACTGGGGACAGGCCTGTTTGCACTGAGAGCAACAGGTATAATAGGAGTTAGTCCGCACACTTTAAGGAATGATGCCACTTTTGGACTTTATCAAACTGATGCCACAAGAGACTCATCCACCTTCTCACATTTACTTCCTTGTATTTTGAACTTATAACAGAAAATGAAAACCTAAATTCCCCTAAAAACACAGCTTGTATTTTAGCTGTTGCGTCTGTGTGTACGGTGTTGGTCAAATAATACAGGTATTTTTTTTCTTACCTTCCCAGGAGTCCATAGGTGTATTGTGAATCTGCAAGAAGTAAAGCGATCTCCCCTTTCTTCATTGAAATGGCACACTCTTCCAGGGCCTATACATCAAAATGATCACATTTCAGGTAATATATATAGTTTTTAGTGTACATATATGTTCGTTTAGCCTCAAGAACATTTAGCAAATTCATCTTAAACTTGAGAAAAGGTTCAACTTTGCGTCATCCTTTACTCACCCTCATGTTGTTACAAATCAGTAAGATCTTTATTCAGTTTTGTGGCACAAATAAAGATAGTTTTAAATCTGAAAGGTTTTCAGAGAGTATATTCACTTAGAACTTCAGCATTTTTATAAAGAGAACAAAAAAATAAATCCATAGGAATCAATCCATTTAATTTTGATATGATCTTTTTTTTTTTTTTACGTTTTTCAAAGCGATCTGACACCCAATCGATAAAAAACAACAACTATCCAGCATTTCCATAGCCCTAATAATCTGAGGTATTGAAAACCAACTAATAATTTCTGTTCTGTATTAAACATCATTTACTAAATACAGATTACTTCGTTAAAAGGAATATATATATATATATATATATATATATATATATATATATATATATATATATATATATATATATATATATATATATATATATATGTATATATAGTTGAAGACAGAATTATTAGCCCCCCTTTAAATATTTCCCAAATGATGTTTAATACAGCAAGAAAATTTTCACAGTATGTCTGATAATATTTTTTCTTCTGGAGAAAGTCTTATTTGTTTTATTTCAGATATTCTATTTTCTATTCTATTCTATTCTCTTCTATTTGTTTTGTTGATATTCTACAGAACAAACCATCATTATACAATAACTTGCCTAATTACCCTATCCAGCCTAGTCAAATTAATTAACCTAGTTAAGCCTTTAAATGTCACTTTAAGCTGTATAGAAGTGTCTTGAAAAATACCTTGTCAAATATTATTTACTGTCATCATGACAAAGATAAAACAAATCAGTTATTATAAATGAGTTATTAAAACTATTATGTTTAGTCTTCTCTTCGTTTAAACAGAAATTGGGGAAAAATATAAACATATATATATATACATATTTCATTATCTGAGGAAGCAGAGTAAGTTATTTTAGAAAAGTAGGATAGATTAGGATTAATTAGGATAGGACAGAAAAATTATCTGAAGTCTAAACTATAGGTTAATAAAACAAAAACCCAAATCTTGATCAAACCTGGTCAAATGCTCTCAACTTTTTTTGTCAAACTTTTTTTATTGGCTTTTTGTCTCAGTATAATTTGAATCTTACAAAATCACTTATTAATTAATTTTCCTTCGGTTTCGTCCCTGACTTATCAGCAGTCACCACAGAGGAATGAACCACCAATTATTCTGGCATTAATTTTTACGCAGCGGATGCCCTTCCAGCCACAAACCAGTACTGGAAACACCCATGCACTCTCACATTCATAAACACACTCATACACTACGGACAATTTAGTTTATTCAATTCACCTATACTGCATATTTTTAGACTGTGGGGAAAACTGGAGCACCTGGAGGAAACCCACGTGAACACAGGGGAATGGGCAAACTCCACACAGAAATGCCAACTGGCCCAGCTGGGACTTGAACCAGCGACCTTTTTGCTGTGATGCGACAGTGCTAATCACTGAGCCACTGTTTCATAAAATAATACAATTACAAAGCATTCATTCATTTTCTTTTCAGCACACACGCACACACACACACACACACACTATGGACAATTTTGCTTACCCAATTCACCTATAGCACATGTCTTTGGACTTCTGGGGGAAACCAAAGCACCCGAAGGAAACACACATGAACACGGGGAGAATTTGCAAACTTCCCGCTGTGAGGCGACAGTGCTACCCACTGCGCCACCGCGACGCATTACAAAGCATTTTGAACTTTTTTGGTTTCAGTCCAGAATTTCCATTTTAATTTATTCATTGTCCATTCATAAAAAAATAAATAAATAACAAATGTAATTGGTTCTTCTGAAAGCTCGAATGTCTCACGTGACATACAAGAATAAAGCACATTGGTTCTCACGTGTCAAGCAAGCATAGATGATCTTCTGTGACTAAATAAAATTTATTCATTCAGCTTATACAGCGATGTTTACTGATCAGTGTTAATCTATGTGAATAAAGTATTTAATTAAATCAATTCATCTCACAGAACAACTACTGTATGTTTCTTGGATCTCTTAATGAAGTGCCAGAGTTTACTTAACCTCCGAGGATTTCTGTTTGTATGTGTTTTTAACAACATGAGGGTGAGTATGTGATGACAGTAGTGTCATTTTAGGGTGAACCAATCCTTCAAAGCGTTAAACAAGTTGGCAAACTAGTTTAGCCTCACTAACTTTCCACTGCGATGTGAATCAGCAAGGAGCTGACGTTTTCCCAGCCTTGAGTAAACACATACAGAACCCAACATGTGAAAACACAGGTTAATCCCTATGGAAAACTCGGTAGGCAGCAGGTGCAAGGTGACAGGCAGGATGCAGGCAGGTGTTCTAGGGCTTCTTGTGTGTGTGTGCGTGTGTGTGTGTGCGTGTGCGTGCGTGTGTGTGGCAGCCCCTCCTATGCTAGCCTGTGTGTCTCACCTGGGTGACATCTCCCTCTCCGATAATGAAGACCAGTTTACTGTCTTTCTCCACCACAGTCCTGTCCTCAAGCACACCCTGCATTTTCAGTGCGACCTCTTGACCCCAAGCCGGGGTCAGGGCATTCTCGGCACCGGCCTGTAACACTTTCTTCTTTAGCAGACAGTCATCTAGAAGCAGGAAAACAGGGGAGGGGAAAGAAATCAGCAAGAGCCTAAAACAATAGCGTGGGACTTAAGGGATGTTCTTGGGGTGTGTTCAAACTCGTAGTTTGTTTATTTTGGTTTGTTTGGTCCCTTTTTTGGCCATTCTGTCATTTTTATGATCACACTTTGTGACATCATGTCCTGATTTTGGTTTGTTTAGATCTTTGGTTTGTGTTTTGCTTATTTTTCGGTTAAACTACACCACATTTCGAATGGAAAAAATAAATCTTTTTTTTAAGTAATCCCAGTCCACATGTTGTTTGCATCAGGATCAAACCAAACAAACTTGCCAAGTGTGAACAAAACCTTTGTGCAAAGATGGTTGACCATGAAGGTCTGTCTGGTTTAGCTAGTCCAAAATCCAAAATTCTGTCATAGTCTACACACCCACATGATTTTCCAAACCAGTATGACCTTTTTTTTCTGTGGAACAGAAAGAAGAGCTGTTTTTGTCTATATAATGAAAGTCAATGATGCTCAAAACAACATTGGACTCCATTGACTTTTAATGTTTGGACAACAAAACACAAACATTTTTCTTGAGTTGGAAAAACATAAGGTGAATAAGTGATGACAGAATTGTAATATTGAGGTGAAATAAGACTTTACTTTTAGAGACATCAGCACACTGCCATCACATGCAAATCCAGCAACCAAAGCATGCAAGTAATCAGCTAGCATAATAGCAAAAATAAAGAAATAAAGGTTATTTATTGCACAGAACAACCAATTATTGTTCCCCAAAGTCAACTGGCCTGATATTAAATAAACTATGTTTGTATTGTTGTGAAGAACATTTTAATAATCTCTATATATTTTTTGTTCACTAAATAACCTGCATGATTGAAATATTTAGGTTAATATTATGTTTTTTTTTTTTTTTTTTTTTTTTTTGTTTAACAATTAATGCCAGTGCTCAGCATTTATGAGTGCACCCCTCACAAATCTCTCATTTAAGTTATTATTTTCTATAGGAAGCTTTACAATATTATGTTTGTGCATATACATTAAATTAGTCAATACAGAAACCAAATCTGGAGCTTATCTAACAAAATAACTTATGATAACGGTCCAAAATAAGTACACATGAATGTATATGTTAGGGAAACTATTCAATAAAATATTTAAAATAGAGCAATATTCAAGAGAAGCAAAAAAATGTATAATATTTTGTTGAAATTTTGTAGTTTGTAATTTTTTTCACCAATATTTCGCATGAATTTAAAAGTATTAACTTTATATTTCTAAAGATATTTAGTGACTAGCATATTATTTTAAGAAATATATCTATGTAATCTGCTTTGTTCAATTTCACAGAAATATTTTTTGCTGAGCACTTTACATCTTTAAATTATGCATCTTTAAATTATTTCAATGTCCTTCATACTAATCGTGCAATAACAAGCAAAAATTAGTCTACTGTGTATTGTCAATAGTGTACAGTTGTATGAAATCAATATAACTCCTATTTTGCTCAATATAAACATTCCAAAATGGAACTTTTAAAGCATTATAATCGAATATTATTTTGAGTTCCTCAAAGAGCCCCTTTGTTGTCAGTGTGAAATACATTTTAATATTCTAATTTTTATTTTTTTTTTGTGTTTTGTGCAATGGAAAGTTTCTATGGGTGGTAAGCGATCTTTAGGGAACCATCAATGCCAAGAAACTACCTTTATTTTTAGGCATCTTTAAAAAAAAAGTTGGTCATTGCACTGAATCCATGTGACTAGCTTTGACCCAACTGGGACATTTAAGTGGAGAAATCTTTAACTTGACATTCCTATTACATTTTTTGCATTTCACTTACTCGAATTTGCAGAACAATGGTCAATGTGACCACAGGCAAAATAAATATAGTTTTAAAGTCGGTGTGAGAATGTAACTTAGAATGTCTTTTTATCTAGTGCACATTGTTATACTTTAGATAAACAGTAAATCCATGAAAGTTAATCCACAAAAAAAAGAAAAAAAAAAAGTTTGTTTTGGTAATCTTCAATCAAAATCTGACCATCTGCTTTCATGTTTGGAGTGGTGATCCTGATATCAGTTTGACGGCTTCAGCAACAAAATTCGTAACTATGCCTCTCTTTCTGTTAAATGGCTATGTGTGAATGATGTGTAAAAAGAAAGCCCCACCCCCTATTTAATAATCCATTTCAGTAGGAAGTTTATCAACATTCTGAAATAAAATGTCTCAGCAACGTCCAGTCCACTTCAAGAATTTTACCTTTATTTTGGGGGGGCAGGGTTGTCATTGTTTTTTCTAATCTGTAGCCTCACTGTGAACCTTTTTGGAACTTGCAGTGTAGCACAAATATAACATTTAGAGGATTTTCAACATGATTTCCAGGTAAACAGTTGAATTCTTGAGTGTTTCATATTTATATGACCACATGAACATCTCACCTGTAATGTCCTTCCAGTCGTCTGCCAGAAAAAGTTCCTCAAAGCTGCTGGAGGTCCACTCTTCCATGTCAAAGTCTGGAAAAAGAGTGTCGTCTGAGGTGTCCCTTTCCTCCACCGCTTCAATTTCCTTAAATCGAACCATTTTCCCAAAGCTGGGAGTCTTAGACAGTTTTCCTCTGTCCTCCATGTCTGATTCATTGGATTTAGGAGGGCTGATGTGGGTATTTGAAGTATTGGGCTCATTTGTTGGGTAACTGGTGGAGGCATTAGCATCTGTAAAGCTTTCGGCAAACTCTTCTTCGCTCTCATCTGCCTCTTTATTCTCCATTTCATCTCTTTCCTCACTTCCTTCTTCATCCACTTCTGCTATTTTCTTCTCGATCTCCTTTTCAGTGATATTCATTTTCTGCAACTCCATTATTGGTTCCTCCCAGGGCTGCAAAACAGTTTCTTCACTTTTCGGATCTTCTGATATCTCAAACATCTCAGTTTTCAATGTTGTCTCCTCTGGATCTCCAGCTTCTGGCTCCATGTCCCCACACGGTGCTAAGGATACCATTTATTTTCCTAAAAGTGTTGAATATCTTCCAAGCACACGATAAACGCCAAGTCTGTAAAAATTGATGTCGCTGCTGCTCAACTGCCAAGCCGATGAGCACCTGCATCCATTAGTAACAGCGTGTAGTATTTTCTAAAGCATGGTGTCCACATGGACTCTAATAGAATTGTCATGGACATGCATCTCCGCATGACATAAATCCCATCTGTAGCCAGTCCATCTCCCGCAGCACTGGTAAAACAGTCCTTTTATGAATGTTTTGCAGGGAACGTGTTGTTTCGAGAGATGTTCTGTTATCGAAAGATGCAAGAAATGATCAGTGCATGAGGATTGTGTTGAAATGTGAAGCCCTACTGGTCAGTAGAGTTGTGTGCACTGATAATCTGTTGGATTAGAAGAGCAAAATCTAATCTGCCCCTACGTCTGTAAGCTTCTTAATGACTTCATCACGTCGTCCCATAATGCTGTTTCCGTGTATGCGTCCACCAATAAGAGGACCTCAGGGACTGGATGTTATTCCTGTTATTTTGACTTAAAATATAATACAGAATTATTATTTATCTCAGCCCAAGCAAGCATTTTTTGTTTTTAAAATAATAGACGTCTAAACTTAGTCATCTTGGCTAAAGCAGGGCTAAACTTTGGCTGTCAGTGAAAATCTACTAGACGTCTAAGAATAGGCCAAAACTAGACTAGTCATCAAATAAACAGAAAAGAAAGACTGCACATATAAAATCTGTCTAATCTGTCTATTTGATGACTAGTCTAGTTTTGGGATATTCTTCGATGTCTATTAGATTTTCACCAACAGCCCAAGTTTAGCCTTGTTTACGTTTATATGCTGTCTACATTTAGATGTATATCAGACGTCTTTTAAACACAAAATTGTTTGCTGGGAGTAGATGCTGAACGTTTTACTAATTTAGAAAATGTGAAGTTTGGGTTCAGTAATTTTATTTAGTCATATTTCTCTTATGCTGACTAAGACTGTATATATTTGCTTATTTATCATATTTGATGTATTGTGAAAGTGTATATCTTAATATTAATATATTTTTTAATATTACATTTTATAATTTTTTTATTTAAAATTTTAAATGTTTTTTATTTTACATTTTTAAATATACATATTAAATTTATTCATGATGACAAAACAAATAATTTTAGTCTTTAGTGTCACACGATTCTTCATAAATTACTGTCATTTGATTTACTGCTGGGCAGCACGGTGGCAAAGATGGTAGCACAATTGCCTCACAGCAAGAAGGTCGCTGGTTCGAGCTCCGGCTGGCTCAGTTGGCATTTCTGTGTGGAGTTTGCATATTCTCCCCGTGGTTTTGCTCTGGGTGCTCTGGTTTCCCTCACAAGTCCAAAGACGTGGTATAGGTGAATTGGGTAAGCTAAATTGTCCATAGTGTAAGTGTGTATGGATGTTTCCCAGTGATGGGTTGCAGCTGAAAGGGCGTCCACTGTGTAAAAACATATGCTGGCGGTTGGCGGTTGGCGGTTCATTCCTCTGTGGTGACCCCAGATTAATTAAGGGACTAAGCCAAAAAGAAAATGAATGAATGAATGAATGAATGAATGAATGAATGAATGAATGAATGACTAAAAGAATGAATGATTTACTGCTCAAAATTATTCATTAATTTTTTTTTTTTGGCTTAGTCCTTACTCCAGCATATGTTTTACGCAGTGGATGCCCTTCCAGCTGCAACCCATCATTGGGAAACACCCATACACTCTCATTCACACAGATACACTTTACTCTCAGAAATAAAAGGTACAGGAGCTGTTACTGGGGCAGTACCTTTTTTAATAGATACATATTTGTACCCAAATAGTCCACAGTGGTACCTTAAAGGTGCATATTAGTGCCCAAATGTACCTATAAAGTACCTTTGAGGTACCATTATGGACCCTTCATGTACAAATATGTACCTTTTAAAAAGGTACTGCCCAAGTAAAAGCTTCCGTACCTTTATTTCTGAGAGTGTACGGACAATTTTGCTTACCCAATTCACCTATACCTTATGTCTTAAGAGTTGTAGGTGAAACCTACACAAACACAGGGAGAACTCCACACAGAAATGTCAACTGACCCAGCCGAGCCTCAAGCAAGCGATCTTCTTGCTGTGAGGCGACCACGCTACCCACTGCGCCACTGTGCCGCCTGTTTAAAATTAATAAAATAAAAAGAAAATCTTATTATCAGTGTTGAAAACTGTTGTCTTGCTAAATATTTCTTTAAAAACAGACATTTTCTTGCCTACTTCATAAACAGAAATTTGATCAAGAGACATTTATTTATTTGTTTACGCATTTATTTATTTTTGGTAACTATTCAAAACTTTGATCGATCAATCAATCAATACATAAATAAATAAATATTACTTACCCCACACTTTAAAATGCTAAAATAGTGTAAGTAAAGCGTAAAGATCAAAATGGAAATTGAATCTATTGACAGAACGAATTGCAAACACCATGAACATGAAAAAGCTTTCCTATATTCCGATGACTGGAACAGCATTGACCGAAAATAACACTCTGAAAACATGAACAGGTTTTTCCAGGTTTGTGACATGCCAAGTGTAAATGAAACATCAATGAGCCATGGATAATTTCAAGACAAGACAAGCATTTCCAATCATGTCCTTTGTTTTACACTTACATTAAAAACACACTCATATACAGCAATCAATCATTTACACTTGGCAGCATATGGACTGCTTGTACATGTCAAAATATGAGCAAAACATAATAAACGTTAAATTCTTGCCCCATTTAACAGTGTCACATCATTACTGAACTGTAAATGCACAGAGATGTGACTTCATGTTCAGCTTTGATAATGTTGATCTTGGTTATGTCTCTACGGTTAAAGCACTCTAGAGAGTTGTATTTGTTTTCTGCATTCTCTAGAGGTGGTTGGCACTGTTTATGGCATGAGTGAATTTAAGGATTGATTTCTTTTTTAACCTGGATCTTAAACAGCTATGGTGGAGTAGTGTTGATGAACAAGCAACCTAGAATTTGAAAGAATATAAAACCCAACAGTCAACTTTATCAAATGAAATGAGTGTAGTTAACTCAAAATTTACTGAAAGTTAATTCTACTCATTTGAAAAGAGTTTTGAACTCATTGTTGAAGGTAATGAGGTCATTAAATACCTCATTACTTCAACTTAAATAGAGTAAGTTCACAGTACTCATAGATAATTTTTTTTAAGTCAAATGGTTTGTTGCAGGGCAATGCAGTGGCGCAGTAGGTAGTGCTGTCACCTCACAGCAAGATGGTCGCTGGTTCGAGCCTCGACTCAGTTGGCGATTCTGTGTGGAGTTTGCATGTTCTCCCTGTGTTCGCGTGGGTTTCCTCCGGGTGCTCCGGTTTCCCCCACAGTCCAAAGACATGCGGTACAGGTGAATTGGGTAGGCTAAATTGTCCGTAGTGTATGAGTGTATGTGTGAATGAGTGTGTTTCCCAGAGATGGGTTGTGGCTGGAAGGGCATCCGCTGCGTAAAAACGTGCTGGATAAGTTGGCGGTTCATTTCGCTGTGGCGACCCCGGATTACTAAAGACAAAGCCGAAAATAAAGTGAATGAATGGTTTGTTGCAATCGGTTTCCTCAAATAGTTTGAGTTACTTTTTGGGTTTTACAGTGTAGGATTACACTTTGAAGGGGGAAATATCTTCATGGGATTTTATATAAAAGGCCAATCTTAGTTTATCAACTTGGCATGCTTAAATCTATCAACTGAAGATTACATACTGGGGAAATCGTGCCAGCTTTGAGAGATTCTCTCGCTAAATGTGAAATCCCCAAACCATCTTTTAAAGGGCACATAGTTTACCTCTTTTTTATGATTTAATATTAATATTATGGTTCTTCTGAGTGTGCCAGTTTAGGTTCAGTTTAAAACACAATTCAGATTTTTTTATTATTATGTGTTAAAAAGTGTCATGTTGGGGGCGTGTCCACAGTTCGCTGATTTATGGGTGTGTTGCTTCACATGTAAATTAGTTTCGGCTTCCCGCCAACGTAACAAGGGGGCGGGGCCATGAGCTCACCCGCTCTGCGTTTGCAAGAGTCTGACAGGCAGACGGAGAAGGAGAGAGAGGATCACCATTCAGTCGTACATGTATGACTCTGATACAGACCAAGCAGAGAGTACAAAATCATTTGTGTCTTTGTACAGTTTTACAGCCAACTGTGTGCTAGTTTCAAGTGCCGAGCTTGTACACCAAGACTAATAACCATGCACACTGAATTAACTTTAACTGAGGCACCGGATGCGCCGATCGAAGCCGCAACACGGCACACCAGACACTCTCTGTAGCGCGGCAGAGACATGAAGTGTCCCGAATCGTCGCGCCACGCATTTTTGAATTCTAAACATAGGTTTCTGCAGCGGTCCGCGGCGCCCAGCCGTCGACTTGAGTGTACCTTGAGTGTTTAGAATTCTAAAACGCATGCTAGTTAAGATCACAGGGAGCTTCTGGGATTGCGAGAAATGCAAACGGCTGAAGTATAAGGTAGACTCAATGAGTACACATGTTTGCAAACCTACCTAAAGATACAACCAATAATTCCGATTAGAGCGATAATGTGGAGAATATTGATCTTGTGTTGAGCCCAATGAGCCCTGCATCTAAAAATAGAGCTAGGGTGTTCCTTTAGTGATATCGCTTCGACTCACGCTGAAAATGGCGGACGTGAATTAACAAACTGAGGATATAATGACGTGCCTGTCAATCAATATTGGTGGGCAGGGGGACCGCTCTCCTACGTCAGGTAGCGGTCGATTTGAAAACAGCTCCAATTGGTCCACCGTTTTTTATGTTGTTAAATTGAAAAAAAAAAGCACTGAGTGTGTTTATATCACCCCAATATGACAGTCTATACACCATACATGCACATATGTCTGTCCAAACAGCTTGAAAAGTAGATTTTTTACCATAGGTGCCCTTTAAAGTAGATGCTAATGAATCTCAGATCACAAACTGTTTAAGATTCAAGGCTATAAAATTTTAATATATATATATATATATATTTTTTTTTTTTTGCTGCACTACCCCAGTGAATCTCATGTACTTAAATCACTATTTACAGTACAACTTTGACACTTCATTAATGGATATCTGCCTAATAGAACATGAATGCATGTGTACAGTATATTTAATGTAAGATGGCATAATTTTCCAAAGCAATTCCTGTAAGCACAATCTGAAGTAGCATATATTATAGATTTTTTTTCATCCAGCCGGCTTCAGATGTCCCTGTATCTCAGACAGCCATATGGCAAGTAGAGTTTCCATTAGAGACTATGAGAGAGAGCTCCTTAATCCAAAGGCCCAAGCACCTTGTCTGTTGGGGATTATGTCTTCCAATTAACCTAAATTCTCTATTTTTCCCGCTCACTGTCCATTTCACTTCATCTGTTTGCAAGCTTAAAAGGTGCAGATGATTGCCTGGCTAGATTAAGTGAATCGTTTTTCTGTATGCACATTTTCCATCGTGTTTAAAATGACAGTCTGAGCTTTTCCCTCATCATTTTGTTCACAGGACATTTCTTTAATACCTTGTAATCTTCAAGACTTGCAATTGCCGCTACAATGAAGCTCTCTCAGACATACTCATATTTGCTTGCTTTATCTCAGACTGATAGCCGTTGTTTTTCAACTGACTTATTTCAGGAGAATATTTGTTTTTTATTTGATATGCTACTGGAAAAGCGGATTTGACATGCAGTTTTCTTCGGACGTGAAATTCAGATTTTTCAGATGACTTGATGGTATATCAGTGTTTGGTTTACAATTACATTTTACCTTGTTATATAAACCTTTAGCTTTTATCTGTTCCAACTTATCTCTTTAAGTATCTACAGTATATGTTGTAATTTAATAAGATTATAAATGATTTGTACTAAGCATATTTATATAGCTATAGTGCAAAAATTGTCTTTTTGTATTTATTTATGAATTAACTTGTTTTTAGTATAAACTTAATTAGAATACATATGCACATATACAGGCACATAGCCAGGGGGGGTTTGGGTGGTTCTAAAGACCCACCCTCCACTGACAAAGGTCCAGAATTTGTCCCACATGAGCTCATTTGTCCTATTTTGACTGATATGCTATCATAAATAGTGAAAATAACCCATCGAAGAAAGCTTTAAGATGGAAAATATGATGTACTGTAAGTGAAGACATCTTTCATGACTGGGTGACTGCATTGTTGTTAAATAGAAAAAACATTTGACAATTAACTCTTATTCTAAATTTCTGACCTTATTCTTGAAAGAAAATAGACCAATATAAAAGGTGTAAAGCAACAAAAGTTAATTTTGAAGCATATTAAAGTTAATTTTAATACTAAATTAGGCTATTGTTGTCATTCATGAATTTTCAAATTTACATTTTTACAAGAGAGGCTAGAGAAATTGGGATGCTTTATTATTATGTTTTATTTTTTTATTATTTAAATGGCCAAATTCTGACTGAGGAAATTTAAACGTGCTGGCCAGTTTATTATTTGCCTAATAAATGACAATGGACTAAACCGTTTTTAAATAAAACCTTTAGCAGAATAATTTATTTCTAAAGATATATGATGTGCTAAATTTGTATTTTAAAAATAATAAGTTTAAATAAGTTTTTTTTTTCATGTTTCTTTATTCTAAATCTTTAGGAAATGTTTTGGTACATCAAAAAGTATAGTTATGATGACCATTCGACATGCTAATCCAGAAAAATAGTGCTTAAAAAGTCACTAAAATGTAGTT
This sequence comes from Danio aesculapii, assembly GCF_903798145.1. NCBI lineage: Eukaryota > Metazoa > Chordata > Actinopteri > Cypriniformes > Danionidae > Danio > Danio aesculapii. The sequence goes on along the minus strand of NC_079452.1, from coordinate 52,563,459 downwards.
AAATAGAAAATGAGGGGAATAACTGCAAAAAACGTCCACTTTCAAAGAAAAAAACCAGACCATGTACATTTAGAAATGTCAACATTTAGTATGCAAGTCTGTCATTTTGTACATTAAATTCAGGTAAAATGTCTAGTCTAACACTTCACATAACTTTTGTGAAAATAAAATGTCAAAATATAGGTGAAATAATATTCTTGTTCTGGCCTGTATTGTCATAAAAAGTAATTTAAATATTTTAAATTACAAAATACTTCTGATGAGCAAAACCTATATATATATATATATATATATATATATATATACATACACACACAGTTAAAGTCAGAATTATTAGCCCCCCTTTGAATTTTAATATTATTTATAATAATATTTTTTTCTACCGGAGAAAGTCTTATTTGTTTTATTTTAGTTAGAATTGAAGGCGTTATTATTTTCAAACACCATTTTAAGGTCAAAATTTTTTAAGTGGTGCTCACTGCAGAGCCACCTTAAGCTATATATTTTTTCAATAGTCTACAGAACAAACCATCGTTATACAATAACTTGCCTAATTACCCATATATATATATATATATATATATATATATATATATATATATATATATATATATATATATATATATATATAGGGCTGATTTAACCAATAAGCTACTGTAGGTAAGCAGCCGCTTAGGGCCCCGGGGAATTGGGGGCCCCGACCAATGCCAAGAAGCATTAATCATGTAGCTTTTTTAATAATTTTCTATCATATGTTGTAAAATGTGTCTATAACCATATTTTACCTGTATTACTTCTTTTTAAAACCTGGGCCCCCCCTGAATAGTAGAACATTTCTTTGGTACTGCACATGCAAATATTACTATCTAATCACGAATATGGCTAATTACCTGTACATATAGCTATTTTGTGAAGTTGTTTATTGTATTTAAGTTTACATTAAGAAGATAAAGGTTCCACATAAAATATATTTTTAACATGTAGTTTATTTACAAAAAAAATAAAAAATAAAACATAAAACGAATCTACAGAAGAAAGAAATATCTATACATAGAAAGAGAGTTTTAATGTTAGGGCCTCATACATGGAATTGCTTGTGGCCCCCAAATTACTAAGTCCACCCCTCGATATATTTATCTCTATTACATTACCGTATTATTAAAAAGCGGAGATGTCAGTTCCGTAGGTTTAATAGTGAAATGCACATGCACATTGAGTGTGTGCGCGCGCGCGTGTTTGTGTGTGTGTTTATGACGTCGCCACAACGCTGTCTCGTAGCCCCGCCCGGCAGAGAGTGACGTTTGGACGAGAATGTCGCCAGTTCACCTCAGTTCCAGACATGGCAGCGTTGAGACAGGAGCATCGGTATGGACTCTCCTGTGGAAAGATTAATAAAAGCATTCCCAACAAAACCATCTTTCACGTCAAACTAACCGACACGGCCATCCGGACGCTGGAAGCCTATCAGAATCTCAAGGTAACGCGTTTTGCTTCGATTTCGCCACTGTTCATTTGCTCCACTGATCTCAATGGGACAGAAAGAAAAGTTTACAACTCACAACTTCCAAAAACAGTGCCTTCCGATAGCTGCTTGTAAAGTGTTGATTCGTTCAGGAAAAGTGTGTCGGTCCAAGTGCCATATGCTGTCTGAACAGGGACAGAGAGTACCAGGAGGAAATCGGACGCAGTCAGTTGTTACTGTTGCGTTAAAGTTGGTGTTGATTTAGGCTCTTAATTGTTATGGTGTAGCAAAAATAAATATGTCAATCGTGTTATTTTTTCCCCTTTAAGCCAGTTGAAATTGGCTTTACAAAATCTCCCCGTCCTGCAGTTTAGAATAGGGATAAAGTCGCCGCTTTAGGTATTTTTTTTTTCTAGTAAATGATACTAAATGCAACATGACACCGTCAGATCCTGGACTATGTATTACTTATTCTAATTATTGGCATTTTAAATCGAAAAATGTTTATTTTGCCCGGAACTCTGACGGGGATCTTACGGTCTGAGAGGGGCTCAAGGCTCAAGCTTGAACTCATCAACTAAACAATAAGTGCCATTTAACAATTTAAATAGCCTAGTCATAGAGATTAATGTTATGTTTTTCACATCACTCATTTCATTACTGTCTTTCATACACTCAAAGATTTTCATTTGCTTCAAATGGTGAACTGTTCACAGATTTAACACACATTTAACCTCGTATTGTTAAGTTTAGACCTGCTTGCATTCAATTAGTACGCTAAATATAGAAATTGCCTGGCAAACGGACAGTTCCATTTAAAACAAATACGTTTTTATCTCTTATTTGTGTTGTTACAAACCTAACATTATATGTCTTTTTAACACTAGAGTGATATATATTCTAATGACAGCACCTCCTTTCACTTTTATTGTATTAAAGAACCTGCAACGTAAGTGACTGTACACTTGAGGCTGGCAGTAAACAGTAACATTATAACGTTATATCATTCTGTATTCCAGTGAAAGGTTTTAAGCAGGACGCGGATGTACATTAATTTGCGTGAATCCTCCCTTCAAACGCCTCACGTAAAGCAAATTTCTTGCACGCCGCGTTTTTGCTAGTTATCCTCCGTTAGGGTAATCGATATGCTTATCAATGTCGCCGTCGGGTAGACGGCACAGATTCCAGTAATATCAATACCTCAGCGGTAAAACGTGTTCGCCAGCTGGACGGGGCTCGCAGCCAGTTCGCTTCATATGAGCTCCAGCGCTTCTCGTCGGTGATTGGACGATAAAGGTGTGTTTTTGTTGGCGTGCTCTGTCGTATTGTTGTTAGTGCTTTAAACGCTTGGACGCCGTCCCGATGTCATCGCTTATTGGTCAGTCGGCCGGAGTAGAATGTCGTTTGACCCAATCAGAACGGGAGAAGACTTCCTTGAGCTTGCAACAGGAGCTCCATAATGAACGTTCTCCTATTGTCGGTCATATGTGACCTAGTAGAATAAGTGAAAAGTAGGAAATAAATCCTTAATCTTTAGGATTTTGAGGGGTTTTGTTAGTAATCTGTTTGTGTTTTTGTCAGTGAATGTACAATGTTTATCTCTCCAATCTGTCTCAATAACTGTCAGTAACAATAACAAAGCTGACAGTCTGTCAGGGTGAAATATTTGAGGGTCTTTCTTTAAATCAAGTTGCATTAAGCTGAGGTGGAAGTTTCAAAAAATCATGTTTTGTCTAAAATTGAACAAATTAAGTGAGTTTATGCTTAAAACAAGGACAAATTAGATTATATTCAACTTTATTGTCTTTATGTACAAGGTAACGAAATTCTGTTTAGGTCTAACCAGGAGTGCGATAGCAGCAAGCGCAGGATATAAGTATAAGTTATAAAGTGCAATTATAGAAAAACTATGGTGATATTTACAGATGGATGTACTATGAACATTATATACAGGTTGTATTAACTATGAACAGAGATTTACAACGGATAATTATATGTACAGGTTGCTAATAAAAATCAGAAGTATGCAGATAGATATGAACATAAAAATGTATACACTCTCAGAAATAAAGGTACGCGAGCTGTCACTGGGGTGGTACCTTTACAAAAGGTACAAATTTGTACCTAAAAGGTCCATATTAATACCTCAGGGGTACATATTAGTACCTAAAAAATTCTAGTTACTAATATATACTTTTGAGGTATCAATTTGGACCCTTCAAGTACAAATGTGTTCCTTTTGAAAAGGTACCACCCCAGTGACAGCTTGCGTACCTTTATTTCTGAGAGTGTATGTACAGTGGGTATGTACAATGTACTCCAAATGTCACTGGAGTAAGGAAATAGTTTTTTTTTTTGAATTAAGTTGGCAGATTCATTATTGTTTTTATTGATAACTGTCATTTGAATCAATTTCACAGAAAAAAAAACAACAACTTTTGTTTCATCTTCTTCCATGGTAAATATATAGAAATAATAATCTGTAGATATGTAAAATGATCACTTTTTTAATGAGACATGATCAGAAGTTACAGCTATTTAAGCTTGTGATATTTAAATGATTTAAAACTAACTATAATAGACATTGGTTGGTCGTATGTTGTGCTTGCTGTAAATGAACATTTAGAGATATATATATCGTTCGCCTGTCAGCAGTTTTCTTTACTTGTTCTTAAGTTGTTATAAAGGCTTAATTATGATCATAAAACCTGCAGATAAACCTCTAAATACACTTGATAATAGTTAAATATTTAAGAATTTCACTTTAATTTTATGTTAAAAGTTGTGGTAAAAGCTAATAAATTATTAGCATTTACAGTTTTTGGTGAAATGTGATGCTGTTGGTAGGTCTGGGTTTAACTACTGGTATGTTTATCAGTTACAGATTAGGTAAAAAAAATAAACAAACACACTTAATTCATTGTAATAAGTCCAAATACATGGTCAAGTCAGGTCAACAGACACCCCACTGTCCTCCTCTGAACTATGCTCAGTATGTGCTTATAGGCTTTCACTGCAACAGTACAAAAACCAAAGTTCAGGATAGCTACAGCACCACCACCACCACCTCCTTCAGTAATGTTTAGCCACTAATCCGACCACATGACAACAAGCACATAACCAATAAGCCTGTATTTTTTAATAAGCAACTTGATATGCACTGTATGTGTGGAGTGACATGAGGGCCTCTCCCAGTAACATCCATAATAGATAAACATGCTTGTTGACCACAGCTCCAGCTGTACCTTGAAGATAATAACAACTATCTTTTGACCTTGTTCAATGGTTTCAAGCTATGTGGGGGAAGCCTCATTTTTCTCCTTTCTGTCTCAGCAATTTACATTAGTGATGTGAACGAGGCTTTTTCATATATATGTTGTTAATGCTTCTAGACGTTGTATTGAGCTGAGGGTTAAAAGCTCAGATCGCGAAAGATGGTTATGTAAAAGGCCTATTTGTGCACTCTTTATGTGGTGGACAAACACCAAAGGGTAGATAATGTCCAGCCCTGCTTGATTTTGTCTGACGCACCTTTAGAAAAAGCTTTTTGTAGCTTACCTTTGTCCTAATTAGTGCTAAGAACTCAGCGCCGTGGCTAAAAGCTTTTCCCATGATGTTTGCCCTGTCCCACCCCCACTTCTTATACACACTCAACATCCTCACACTCATCCATGCCTCGCACAATAACATTTGATTGACTCACGTAAGGTCTTTCAAGTTGATATTTATTAATCGGACACATTCCAGTGCAGATTAGTGAAGCCCGGCCTTGATCTTTAGGCTCGCACAAGCAGAACCATGGCACCGCCGAGAGGCCAGTGACAGCCAGCCTTTCATTCTAACAGAAACAACCCCCCTCGCTTGCAGTCTGCATGAATTAATACAGGAGAGAACTGTGCCTCTGCCAATGAGGGCAAGCAAGTAATAGGACACTGTAATTACTGTGAAGAGAGGCCAATAGGTAGGCATGATATTTCACTGAAGTTAGAACCTAAACACAGCTTGTGGAAATGCTGGCATTGTGGGCAAACACTTAAGAGAAAGAAAACTCGAGTCCCTCCAGACCTGTATGATTCACTTTGCTAAACAAAAAGGTAATTTATCTTTGTTTTGTCCTTACTGATAAAGTTAATGGGGTCTTTCATTGCACGGCAAAGGAAAATTACCAAAAGGACCCAAAAAACTTTAGTTTTACAATTGAAAGTTACAGAGCTTGTTAGTTTTGCCTGACTTCTTAGTGAGGCGTTTACATGTTATTTGTGCATGTGTGTGTAAACATAACATTCTGTAGTGCATTTACTTATTGCTTAAGGCCATTTCGGTCATCATACAGTAAACATCTGTCATCTTCTCATCAGTGACATTCAGTCTGAATAGTTTCTTAGTCAATGTGTGTAAAGCGTCTTATTGGACTCTTTTAATGCTTCCAAACAGTTTGCTGCGTGTCTTAAGGTAGTTCAGTATAATGCGATTTTAATTTATTTTTATTTTTTAATTAATTTATTTTTCTTTTTTTTTAATTAATTAATTAATTTATTTTAAAAATTTATTTATAATTTTTTTTTTTATTAAACTTTCTAGGTGCGATTTGAATGGGCAGGAATTGCAGGACTGATTTTTTCTAATCCACATTGACAGGAAAAAATAAAGTAGTGACTACAGGTTGAAGGAATGTACTGGAGTAAAAGTACTGATACGGCACAAAAAATGTACTCAAGTAAAAGTACACATTTTTATAACTACTAAGTAAATAACCATTTCTGAGAAAAACTTCTCAATTACAGTAATTTGTTACTTTACACCACTGCCAGCGTTGGGGAAAGTTACTTTTGAAAGTAATTCATTACAATATTGAGTTAATCCCCAAAAAAGTAACTAGTTGTGTTACATAGTTACTTTTTATGCTAAGTAATGCTTTACATTTAGGAATGCTCATTTTGGTTAATTTTGGCAACTGACAACTGCCGATCGTTGACCGATTATTAACGGTTAACTGGTCAAATTAATATTAAATTATTATATAATTAAAAAAATAATCGACATGTCTTTTTTTGTGTCTGACACATTAAATATTGCACTTTAAATACTGATTTATTTTAACATGCGAATATATTAATAACAGAACATCTTCACGCACCTACAGTGTTTCCAACAGCATAGAAATATAAATTTTATTAAGCAAAAAGAATAAAATCGATAGTTCTGCCCTAGATATTGTTCACTTAAATTACAAATTTAGAATACGAAACGAAAACACTGACTGGATCATTTTTGGGAACCAGCAAAGGCTGTTTTTTCCCATCGTATGTTTTTTCTTTCATTTGATTGAAGAATGAATAAGACGCAACTGACGTAACGCACTTTTTCTGCTCAAGCTTGACTTTTATTTCAACTGCGAGCACACAGCGCACAACGGCAAAAACACGAGTCGCACAGGGCGCATAAGCAGTGTGCAAAACACTCACGGCCGTTAGTAAACCATTCAAAAGAGTCCCCTCTCAATGCAAAAAGCACGTTCGCTGTGATCGGCCCCTTATGCAGCGAAACTTAAATATATAAAATAATATTTTTAAAATCATTTAACTGGTACTATTAATCAGTTACAAACACACCTTTTCAGTTAACGGGTAATCTATTATTTTGAGCATCCCTAGTTACATTACTTTGAAATTACTTTTGCGTTATTATTTTGCTTTTTATTACCTGGCAGAGGCTTGATCTCTTTCAGAACTTTCTTTTTTTTCTTTTGTTCTGCACTTAACAACACACTGGGGAAAGGAAAAACGTTATCTGATAACTTTCTGAGCCCAGAGCTATACATGTCGAATATACAGATTATTTAAAGTTTAAAGCAACATGTTTGCTACTTTTGTACTATTTATCTTAAGTAAAATCCCTGTCCATTGAGACAATCCTCCTTTCCTGATGAGTTCAAAATAATAAACACATTCTCTTATTGACTGCATGATTCATGACTACTTTAATTGTAATTCAGCAATTTATTTTTTAAAAGTTAATTTATTAAAGTAAAAAGTAACTTGCGTTACAATTTCAAAAAGTAACTCAAATATTATTACTTATTTTTAAAAGTAATGCGCTACTTTACTCATTACTAGGACAACACGGAATCTGCACACACAGAAATCCACAGATTTTTGGCCCATCATTGAATCTATATATTTACTTGTGTAAATGTGTGTAAATTTATATCGATTCAGTTTTTTATTTAATTTCAGTTACAATATTGACTAATATGAAAGGTTTTCTATCAATTTATGTGCAATACAGTTTGTGCAGTAATATTTTCTGTCTTTTAGTAGATATATGATAGACTTGCTTTGTTTACCAAATAAGTGGATCTACTTAGATTTGCATTGTAAACATTTAATAGAAGTTATAAAAGCTATTATTTTTATTTAATATCTTAAGATTTTAGTTACGATACTCCCAAAATAATTCCACATAAATTCACAGATTTTTTCTTTTTACAAAATTCTCAGCAGAAATAGCAAAAAATGTCCGCAGTTTCTGTCTGGCCCTACTCATTACTTAGGAAAGTAATATTATTACGCAACTCATGCTACTAGTAATACGTTCCCCTCAACACCGAATATGACTATGATGTAGTTACTAGAACACCTTATATTGTAAATTAAAAATGTGAAAAATTATTATAAATAATATGTTATGGTAAAACCAAATGCTAAACCTGCAAAATAATAAAGTTTTAATTTTAATTGAATATTGATAGTTTAATGGGTGCATTTACAAAGTTTCACTCCCACACTAAAAACTAAACAAAAAAATGATGTGTCTCTTCTGAATTCAACTGCATTATGAGAGTTAAAGCATTCATTATGATTCAACCTAGAAATTCATGTGGAGATGATGCATTTCCAGTATTTCATCCCTGTTTCTAATCCTTTTCTATAAAAATACTAGATGCTTACCAACCTCTTGTACCTTTTTTTCTTCTGTCCCCAGGGGTCCTTACCAAATCAGCCGGCAATTTGCTTCAAGGGGAACCAGGGGGTAAGATGAATGTGTTTTTCCTCACCCCTCCTGATGCCTAAAAATTGCAATGCTTTAATTAGACCTGATTGTTGAGTCGTGCAGCAAAAAAACTCACGGCACCCCTCAGTCGCCTGCACTCCCTCTCAATATTTCATGAGCTCCTAAACCAGTGCCTGACACGGACGGGGAACTGTAGCTTGCAGTGACGCCACCCTCAGGGCCTGCTTGACTAGATTGGGAACATTTATATAATTATAGTAGCGTGCATGTTCATAAGCGCAATTATGTGCCGTAAATCAGCAGAATGTCATTGTTTGGATGAGATTCTAGGGTTTTGTAACCTTGGCGGGCCAAAGGTTGGGTTTATATGAGAGTATTGTTATTTACAGCTTGTGAAATTGGTGTGCGGTCACACTGTACGGCCTATGTGGATTTTTAGTAGGGAGTGCATTCCGGTGAAACTGCTTTAAAGAAAGATGCCTGTGTCTAACCGGATTAACACATTCAGCTGTAGCACACCTTCTCATCAGCGCCTGCTTGTCACTATCGGGCCCCCGTCTAATACATAGCCATCTGATCCAGAAGCTGGACAGGAAAAGGACCCGCTCCATATACAAACGGCGGACTGTGTGACTCTCTTGCGGTCGGAAGCCCGGGAGAAGCTACTCAACACCCCCGAGCTGCTCGCCAGGTTACTGGGTCAGACTGGCAACTGGAAAGGCTTTGTCAAGAGCTCTGGGAAGAGGTGGGGGTGTTGGTAAACCCAAGGGAGCCTCTTGTGTCTCTATGCCTGTTGTCTCAGTGCAGACATGAAAGACCTGCGACGAGGAGGAGATATAACCGTGGTCGCCGTGTCTCCTAAAGCATCGTTCGACCCCCATTGATTCCACAATTACAATATGCAGAATGCTGTCACATGTAGTAATTGAGCAAAATCTGATCTAATGGAGTTTCCTTCTGCTTTAAAATTGGAGTAGTGTAGTTGTGTCAAGTGTGTAAAACTGGAATCCGTTCTAATTGTCGAATTAGATTTAGTGATTATATCTTTAGCCCATTGCATATTCAAATTGGCTGCAGTAAATTCGAACGTTTCCCCTCCTCCTCAGATAATAGGCTGCTGGGCATTAATGAGGTATTTGAGCCAAGTGTGTATGTGTGTGTGTGCGTGTTTGTATGTGTGTCAGGGTGACAAATTAAGCTATTACAGCTGGGGGTAGGGAGTGATGTTAAGTCCACAATACTGAAACCATGTTATCAGTCATTCTATTAGCTTAAACCTGGGGATGCTTTCACTTCAGTCAGACTTGATGTGATACGGAGTATCATCGTTTTTACTACGGATTGATATCTTTGCAGAGCAGTCAGGAGATTGACGTTCCCATTTCTGATCTTTCTTAACACCTGGGAAAACATAGTTTATTATGTTTTGTTCCATCATGTGCTCGCTCTTGTTTCTAAACGTTCACCTTCAGTTGTTGTACACACATTGTCTACACATGCAAAAGTTGGGCTGGATCAAAGACTATAGAATACACAAGACGTGTCACTTGTATAGTTTTGAATTAGTAAAAGTGTAGCGGTTAATATGGAGAACGAAGCCCCGCCTACTAGTACAGTAACCTATCATCGATCACTATAAAGTATGTTTTGAACTTAAAAGTGCAGTAGGTGATTGTCTTCAGACGGATTTGTTGTGCTGGTTGACAGTCCTTCACATTTCAATAGTCATGAATAAAGCAAATTATCTAAATGTATTTATGTGTATTTTTATATTCTGGGTAAGGCATAAGACTAAAAATGTTCAGATAATTAAATATAGTTGAGCCAATAATTCTGATAAGTAGCCCAAACTGTCTGTCAGCAAATGGAGATTTCAACAACTGTGCACCCGTTCACGCAGATCCGCTGATGTGCGTTCACACGCAATCATGTCAACACGACACTAAAAACAATCAATCAAAACTCAATAAAAACTTTTTAAAATCCTTTTGCTTTTATAAGTGACTTTGGCACGCTGGAGGAAGGACGACACCATGGCTGAAGTATTTAGTTTAGATGGGTAATGTTATGTTTTAAAACTATTTTAGTCACGCAAAGCTGATGTAGATTGTGTTTTTGTTACGAATAGGTTATATTACTGAACCACTGAAATCTTCCGGCGATAGATTGTGACTACTTTCAGTTTCATAAGGCACAGCATCAATAATGTAGATTTTACATTAGTAAACATAAGTAAATAGCGCTGGCAAATGACATGATCTAGTGGGCCTCTGTCATCTTTAATGTGCGCGTTCGCAATTTCAGGAGTCGTGGCTTTGATGACAGGGGAGAAATTGAATTTGAAAAAGATAATATGCTAACCGGTTAGCATTTAGGCAGATCACCTACTGCACCTATAAGTATATGTCTGCAATTATGAATATGCACTGGAATTTTTTGTCTTATATTTTGTCCATCTTTCCTCACTGTGGTGATGTATTTCCTGTGAAAATTTGAAAAGTTTTTGTGGAATATGAAAATGTAGGTACTTTAAAATAATCCTAATTGTACTGCTCAATATGTGTGGTGAAACACGCAGTGTTTGACTTTGGTTTAAAGGAACAGTTAAACAGTTGAGTTTTACCATTTTTGAATCCATTCAGCCTATCTCCAGGTCTGACGGGAGCACATTTAGCTTGGCTTAGTATAGATCATTTAATAGCATTAAACCTTTAGCATCCTGCTCAAATGACCAAAGATTTGTGCAATTTTTCGTATGTAACTCTTGACTCTTCCATACCTGTTAACATTGGGATGTGAAAATAAGGGATATGCCATAAAAAATAAGGGATATGCCACCATAATAAGGGACATTACCCCCCCCCCCCCCCCCTAAAAATCTCCAAATTGCTAAATATGTTTATTTGGAGCGGTTTTATTGTAAATAAACTGTTAAATGGTCAGTGACATGTTTTATTATTATTATTTACAAAAGAAAAAATAAATAGTATACATTAGCAGCAAATACATTAGCATACAGTTCAGCTTATTAAAATGAAAAGCTATTATAATGAAATAGATTCAAGCTATCAAATCTCATTAGCCGTTTCTTCACTGTATAACTTACACATTCTGATTAAAGAGCAACGAATGAATCTCTTATTTATTTAGATTTTTTTTTCGTTTTATTACATTAAATAACAGGTGTCACTTTAAAAATGCACAGATCTAACGTTATAATGAAAACTTTCTATTGCTTTCCTTACTTTTTATGCTCATTTAGGACAAAAATAGTTGTGTTTGAAAAAAATCTCCCAAGATCGACATCTTTAGATATTATTATTATTAATTATGTGTATATGTCTGTTCAAACACGCACCCAAAACCCAGACTTTCACTCCGCTTCAAATCGCGTGTACAGAATTTGTTTGGGAAACAGCGTCTATTTATCACTATGGACAGCGTCAGCTGACAGTCATGCACAACCATATGACTGTTTTGAGGATTGCATATGAAGGGGAGACGGCAACTGTAATGAAAAGGAAAGGGAATCCTGCTATAAACAAAGCGAAAGCACAGAACAAACTCACATTTAAGAGCAAGGGGCGGCCCCTGGTGGTTCGGCGGTATGGGTTGCGTAAAAGGAAAAAAGACTCTTTAATGTTTATTCTTTAATGGTTATTTCTCTTCAGAGAAAGACTGAAAATATGGGAGAAATACGGGAAAATACTTTTACAAGATGATATCGGGATAGAACTGTAAAATACGGGAGAATCCCTTTAAAAACGGGAGGGTTGACAGGTATGCTCTTCTGAAGTTACATCATGTATCAAGACCAACAGAAAATGAAAGTTGCTATTTACTAGGCCGATATGGCTAGGAGCTATTCTCTCTATCTGGTGTAATAATCAAGAAACAATTGTTTCCGTAACATGGCTGCAGCAGGCACAGTAATATTGGGCAATGCCTGAAAATAGTCCCCAGCACCAAGCCCTATGATTGCACCACCAGTTAGAATCTGTATAATATCATTGTGCCTGCTGCAGCCATGGTACTGCAGCGAAATGTCCTTGTTTTGGCGCAGGATTTTTATTTTTGTGCATTTCTAACATGCAATTATTTCCTACATTAAGAAAAAATGCTTGGAAAGGAAAGTAAAGTAAACACAATGCCATTTTCAAATATAAGTGGATTTATGTAGATGCAGCCTTAGCCAGGTAATTTTTTTCCTACTGCAGGAGGGCTGCCCCATACTAGGGAATTCCCATATAGCGTGTCCTGGCTTGTCTCCAGACTTTCACAACAAAGTCAGAAGTGAAAAGTCAGGATATGTCCTGCTGAGGATTGTCAGCTGCCATTTTCCACTAACTTGACAGTGCTTTGATAATGCATGCTCATGTGGCAGTTAAGAAATAATTTAGCCATGATTGGGTTTTTACGTACAGATGGGGGAGCGTTAATTTGCTCAATTTTTTCCATATGTGAAGGAGGATGATGCAACCGATGAGAAATAGCATGAGAAAAGAGGTTTCGAGTTGTAAAATTCTTTCATATTGCAGGGAATGATCCTCAATCCTGGAGGATTTATGGAATCTCAGTGTCTTTGATGGCGTCACTAGGGAGGTTCGGGTTCGAATTCTCAAACACTGGGATTTCACATCATGTAGCCCCGTTTTCTTTTGGTAATTGGATTTTTGCTGCACAAAATGAGTTATGCAGAGGCTACAGATATAGATGTCGGTTTCAATTAACAGAAATGATTTTCACAAAGCAAAGTATCAAGGAGTAATGGCTGCGTTCTGCATTTTCAGCCTATATCTAGGAAATCTTGTACAACTTTTTTCCAGTTCTTGTATTATACATGCATTTTTATGATCTCGTATTAATCAAGAGACCAAGACAAGGACATAAGTGAGAGAGAATATTAAATTAGAGAGCATATTATACTGCAGAAATGTGGAGAAGTTGCATCGCACAATTTACATAATTCTTTTGTGGGTCAGTGACAAATTAGGATGTCTGAGAATGATGGATGTCTTTGATGAAGAAGAGAAAGCTTTCATAGATCCAATTTAAAGCAGACGCCAAGTTCTTGAGAATTGGATCATTGTGTCATATTGGTGTGATGCTTTTTTCTTTGGAAAATGTATTTAAAAAATGCAACTTCTACATGATTCTACTGTTAATATTCTCTTTCACTTATAACAAGGGCACTTGTCTCTCACTTGATAACAATGCATGCATAATCATCTCACAAATTTGATTATCTGTTGGCTTGTTGAGAGATAAAGTCAGATTAGTCATCCTATTTAAATTGGCGCAAATTAAAATTATGATCTGTTTTAATCCATATGGCACTTGAATATATGAATTAACCATGGGAAAAAATACTAACTTAACAACAGATGTCCCCAATTCAACATGGGCTCATTCTGAAAACGTAGCTCTATATAGAATTCTGGAGATCCTGAAATATGTAGCCGGAAGTATGTATGGCTGCAATTCCATATGGACTGCTTTCCCGTTGTTACCAGTTTGCTCAGTAGCTCACCACGTACGTCGGCGTTGAGATGCAGAGAGGAGTTGACCATTACGACGGGGTTTGAGTCCGGTGAAGAACGGTTCAAGAAAGCGGGTAAGGCAAAAACTGAATCCAAAGTATAAAATAAACGAGTAAATAACAGGGTGTGAATGTGGTAAAATCTGAAAACGTGGTAAAAATCAGGCGACGACGTTTCTTTTTCTGTATTGCTTTTTAAAACTGTCGGTTGGGTGGGTGGGTCAATCGGTGCTTTTATAAAACACTAATGGTTGGGTTTAAGGAAGCAAGAGTGTGGGTCAGTCGATTGGTCAGTCATTCAATCAGTCGACAGTAGCCTCTGGTGGATTTACGCGAGAAGAGATCTCAAAAAAGTGTATACAGCGGCCTCTGGTGGATTCACGAAAACAAAGACTGCAAAAAAGCAGCTCCCAGGACGTATTTGATGCTTTCTAGAAATGTATATAGATGTACGTTTTCAGAATAAGCCTGGCTTGCCCCAGTTCCAATCTTTGAGAATGGCTCGGGACGTCTGTAATGAAGTTAGTAAGTAAGCAATGCTTTCAGTGATCCAATCACAAGTGCTCAGTCAGGATACATTACTTTTTCCACCTGGTATTGAAGTGTGTGAAAATGAGTCTGTTGTTGTGACCATCTTGAGTTTAGATTTTGTCAGCACATACACTATGGCTCTTATTTTGTCACGCTCTACATGACTTGCTGGAGAACTTAGTTCAACACATGAGTACTATTGAATAGACAAAGCAGCTTATGTGAGTGTTGAAAAACAAGAGTATGAAAAGGATATGGAAGGCAACTATGATATCAGTCAAAATCTGTTTGCTTTAGTACAACACAGCACAGTATGAAAAGCTTATTTTAGTGTGCTTTCTCACAACATGACCTTACAACTAGTCGTATATTAAGTCAGCAAGTAGAGAGGAGGTGGTCTTTTAGTGCTGTGCCTCTGTAAGTGGTCAAAAGTGGACAAGCTCAAAACATTTTGAAACTTTTATCAGGGTATCCGCAGGGTCTTAAAAAGTCTTAAAATGTCTTAAATTTCAAAATCAAAATTTTAGGCATTAAAAAGTTTTAAATTTACTGAAATATTGTGTTATAGGTCTTAAATCATTTTAAACAGGTCTTAATTTTCCTATGTCCATGTAAAGCTACCTAATCCATGTATTAACTGTATTTACCAACTCTATTTCTATTTCTATTTATAAACATATGGTTCGATTATCTTCCTTACAATAGTATTTGTTTCAATGGTTTTTAATGTTTTAACTGGGCCATTAGGAAAAAATCCTTAGCGTTTAGCCTTGTGTAAGTCTACAATTTCATTCATAATGGTCTTAAAAAGGTCTTAAAAAGTCTTAAATTTGACTTGACGAAACTTGTAGAAACCCTGTTTATAAATGCAGTATCAGTAAAAACACCTGTTCACTGTTTATGACTTTAAGCAGTTTTTCAAAAAGAAGCATTAGTTGCATGCCTTCCTGAAAGTGTGTGTGTGTGTGTGTGTGTGTGTGTGTGTGTGTGTATTTGTTTACCTTGCATTATGGGGACAAAATGTTCCCAAAAGTATTCGCTTGTTAAGTGTGACATCACGCGAAGCGGCTTTCAGGTCCAATCGCTCTATCAAACATTATGGGGAGACCCAACAAATCTAGTACTTTCGAAATAAATATATATATATATATATATATATATATATATATATATATATATATATATATATATATATATATTTATTTATTTATTTCGAAAGTACTAGATTTGTTGGGTCTCCCCATAATGTTTCTATATATATAGATATAGATATATATAGATCTATATATATCCTTGCCTAATATCAGATGGCCTGAAAGTAATTAATACATTTTTCATAAATTGTTAAAATATTGGTATACTTGTTAAAGTACAGAGACTGTTTTGTACACCATGATTTTATATAGAATTAATTTTAACGTATTCTATGACTAAAAAGTGGTCGTAAACGAAAATTTTCTAAGTTTAAATGAGTAGCGGACCCAGAAACAGTATTCTTTACATCACAACTTAACAAGAGAATAGCAATACCAGTAAATTTTGACTTTGTGGATATATTTTTTTTGTCCTGATTTTGTCCTGAAATGGCTTATAAAATTGAACAAAATTAAGTATTTTGAAAATGTAAAAATACAGATTGTTTCTTTTGTGAGGTTTGGGTTTAGGCATAGGGTCTGGAGTATATGGATTGAATATACAGTTTTTACAGTACAATTACATCAAGTCCCCATAAAGATAGCTGTGTGTGCATGTGTATTTGTTATGGTTGATGCCTCATTCACACTAGCAGTGACTTTGTAGCTGCCTGTTGCTCTGGGTGGTGATCTGCTGCAAATGCAGGTTTGTGTAGGTCTTTGTGTAGGTCTAAGCACGAAAAATACAACAGCCCTCTGAGTGAGCTGAGAGAGGATCATATGAGCTCTACTAGTGTTCCTATTGGCTGTCGCTCAAGAAAGTTGCTCTTCATTTGCATAAAGTTGTAGGAATCTCAACTTTGTCACGTCGCTCGACATGCCCACCTTGTCACCAACGGTCTCTGTCACTTGCATAAATGGAGATCCCTGTTAAAGCTGATTTATACTTCTGCATCAAGCGCACGCATATTCTCCGGCGCAGCCTTCATGCGATCGCATAACCCTTACCGTGGCCAACACCAACGTTGATGCGCACTTCTCAAAAAATGTAAATACACGTCACAACAACGTGTACCGCAAGCTCTGTGATTGGTCAGCTTGGTAGAGCTGATGAGTGTGGGCGGGACCGAGAGCCGTCCGAAACCGTTGGGAGCGAGTGTTTACAAGTGTGGAATCCCGTGAAGTAGCTCTAGGTGGAAAGTTTTGTTTTGGTTGCTGACTCTGAATGAGCAAATTGTAGCTACTTGTACATTAAGGTAGCGTTCAAAAAAAAAAAAACACCAGCGAAGAAACATAAAAACCTGCCTACACAAACAGCACTAAGAAGTGTAAATGCATGGCAATGCGCGAGGCATGCGCCGTGGGTCACGCCGATCACTCAACGCAGAAGTATAAATTAGCCCATAGTCGCTCAGTCTTCGTTGAAATGAACTTCTGCTTGTCGCTTTGCAGCTGTGAGTGGCTCGTAGTGTAAATGAGGCTTAATGAGGACAAATTGTATAACGACATGGTTATTACTTGGGTGTACGCTATTAAAGGAATAATTCACCCAAAAATTCTCCCAAAATTTACTCACCCTCAAATTTATTGAAACCTTTGAGTTTCCTCTGTTGAACACAAATGAAGTCAGGTTGAAGAAAGCTGAAGACCTGTATCCACTGGCATACACAGAAAAAACAAATAATATGGAAGTCAATTGTTACAGTTGTCAAAATATCTTTATTTGTGTTCAAAAGAAGAAAGAAACTCAGGTTTGGAACAAGTAAAGGGAGAGTAAATGATGACAGAACTATTTATTTTCTTTTTTCATTGTGAACTGTTCCTTTAAGGCGGTTTACAAGGACATGGCTTGTGCCCTTTATATTTAAAAGTGCTTAAAAATCATGCTTAAAGTCAAAATTGGCCACAGGTTTACTGTGAGGGTTAGGGTAAGGCCGAATAATAAGCTGTTTTTACAGTTTAAAATACATTACACCTATGAAGAGTACACATAAAGCATATATACATGTGTGTGTGTGTGTGTGTGTGTGTGTTCTGTGGAATTAGCTGGGGCTGAATGGTGGGGGGTAAAAACAAATACTGTGGAAGTCGATAGTCACAGGTTACTAGCATTTTTCAAAATAATTTTCTTTAAAAGAAGAAAGAAAATCATTTTGAACAAGTGAAGAGATAATAGATGACCAACTTTTCATTTGTCATCCCTTTAAGGTGGTTTGCAAGGAAATGTCTTGTGTCCTTATATTTCAAAATGCTTAAACATACTTAATGGGGTCTTTTGACATCCAAAATTTGCCACAGGTTTACTGTGAAAATTGGTATTAGGTGTAGGGTAAAGCAGGAGAGGGCACATAAACCATACTAGTACTTGTGTGTGCGTGTGCATTTATGTATGTATGTGTATGTACAGTTGAAGTCAGAATTATTAGGCCCCCGGAATTATTCACCCCATTGTTTATTTTTCCCCAAATTTCTGTTTAACGGAGAGATTTTTTTCAACACATTTCTACACATAATAGTTTTAATAACTCATTTCTAATAACTGATTTATTTTATCTTTGCCATGATGACAGTAAATAATATTTGACTAGATATTTTTCAAGACACTTCTATACAGCTTTAAGTGACATTTAAAGGCTTAACTAGGTTAATTAGGTTAACTAGGCAGGTTAGGGTAGTTAGGCAAGTTACTGTATATTGATGGTTTGTTCTGTAGACTTTTTTCAGAAAAAATATAGCTTAAAGGGGCTAATAATTTTGACCCTAAAATGTTTTTATTGCTTTTATTCTAGCCAAATAAAACAGATACGAATTTTTCCAGAAGAAAAAATATCATCGGACATACTGTGAAAATTTCCTTGCTCTGTTAAACATTATTTGGGAAATATTTAAAAAAGAAAAAAGAAAAAAAAAAATCAAAGGGGGGCTAATAATTCTGACTTCAACTGTATATGCATGCATGCATGCATGTATGTA
Organism: Danio aesculapii; assembly: GCF_903798145.1. NCBI lineage: Eukaryota > Metazoa > Chordata > Actinopteri > Cypriniformes > Danionidae > Danio > Danio aesculapii. The sequence goes on along the minus strand of NC_079452.1, from coordinate 52,544,807 downwards.
TGTATGTATGTATGTATGTATGTATGTGTGTATGTATGTGTGTATGTATGTATGTATGTATGTGTGTGTGTGTGTGTGTTCTGTGGCATTAGCTTGAGCTGAGTGGTGGGGGGTAAAACGTTTCTCTTTGCAATGTTCTCATGGTAAGTGTGTGAAGCTTCAGCTTCCCCCACTCGTCTGTCCCTCACGTCATTGCCCTGATTGTCTCAACCTGATCCTTTTTTTTTTTTCTCACACTGGGAATCACCAGTTCTCTATATCTCACACCTCCAATGATGTGTGTAGTTGATGTCTCAGAGAGTGTCTATTAGTGTAACGACATGTCTGCATATGCATTTACAGGGTATTCCATAGCATTAAATTTGAAGATGAGATGAATTTATACTAAAATTGTCTTGGGACCTGCAAATTTGTATGTATATGTTTGTCACTTAAGTGAGTAAAACTGTTTGGTTCTTGTCCTAGCCAGTGCCGCTATGTGTGTGTGTATGTGTGTGAGCCTGTTTTTTTTTCCTTCTTGAAAGCTAATTAGAATGACAATAAGAGGAATGAGCGTAGAGCGGCGAGTCTCTGGCAGCAGAGGCTGTGTGGGGGAAGCTGTCCCACGTGTGAATGAAAGGGCACACGCCGATTCTTTCATCCAGATGTGACGTGCTCTGCGATGTGCACAGGGACCCGAGTGCCCGTCTCGTCTGGGGCCCAGTGTTTTGACTGGCAGAGCAGCTTTCTGCACAGTTTTGCAAAGTCGTCTTTGACAGGGTCTTCGCTGGAGCAGAGAGGATCTTATTTTTTAATGTCAAAAGAAATCTTTGGTTAATTTTCAGCCTTTTGTTTCACCCCCAGATAATAGTATGATCTCATCATAGTGTATTTAAGTAGAACG
>NC_079452.1:52514260-52543824 GCF_903798145.1 Danio aesculapii | reverse complement strand
GAGAGAGAGACTTTTTTTACTTTTTAATACATACCATTTCTCACAACGTATCCCTTATCAAAACAATTCAGTAAAAATTCACACAAAAATAAAATAAATAAACGCACAAAAAATGTGTGTGAGAGAGAGAGAGAGAGAGAGAGAGAGAGAGAGATTTTGCTTGGCATCCCAGGCAGTTCCTCAGGGGATGAAGCAGCCACCACAACCCCCTCGACCACCCCTCTTTCAGCTCCACAACTTCTCATCAGCAACCCCCTTTATCCTAAAACCAACCCCCATGCATCAACAGACATCCGCATCCACCCCCCTCTGGTTTCTCCCCCATTTGAATGTAACGGACTTCAGGATGGCACCACAACAGAGTGAATTAATGCCACAGATAGAGGCGAGCTCATGCGCAGCGTTCACACTACGTGACTCATGGCACACTCGCTCATCAGATCATAAATGGATGTGGTTGAGGAGCCCGGAGTTTTTGAGAAAAATCACAGGGTTTTTTGTAAGGTGGTGCGCGTTAGGTGTCTCCTATCGTAAATGCCACTTGTTAGCACTGTTATTATTTAATGTCTGAAGCCAAAGCGTGAACACAATACTGCTCGTCGACCTTTCAATTTTTTAATTTGTGTCTAGTCTGTAATACAAATATAAAATCTGGCAGGTGTTGCATGCTGTTTTGACTAGTAAAAGATTTGTGATGGGGATTTGGGTGAAAATTGAGGAAACTCATATCTAGAATTTGCTCATGTTAGCACGAAATCCACTACTTATTTATGCTAAATTTTGCACAATCACAAACCCAGCAGAGCTTTGCGATCTGCTGACCAACTTCTGCTTGAAGTCCCATAGTCAAGATACAAGCCGTGGGGTCATTGCTCTTTTGCAGTGGCATGTCCTAAACTTTTGAAAACCCTTCCTACTGAGCTTCGTACAATCACTGACCTGCCACTTTTTAAAGCCAAACTTAAGACCCACTTGTTCAAATTGGCTTTTAATGCTTAGTACTGACACTTCATTATGTTTTAATGTTTGTTGTATTGTATTGATATTTCTTGTATTGTTTTGCATTGTCTGTTTTTTGTTGTATTGTATAATTTGCTTTTACTTGTGTAAAGCACTTTGGTCAAACTGGGTTGTAGTATAGTGCTAAATAAATAAAAATTGATTGATTGATTTATTGATTGATATCTATTTACCAATATTAGGATAAATATAATTTGAAAAGGTTTTGGGTTTTCAAAAGTCAGGAGACAGTCGGCGCCAATAGCCTAGTTGTTAGCCTTGTTGTGTGTCGAGATGTAGCACAGAGTTACTTATGAAAACCTAAATTTGATTCCTGACTCGGTGCCTATTGCCGATTATTCCCCTCTCTATGCTCCCCACACTTTCCTGTGTGTAAATCTCCACTGTTCTATCACAATAACTTTGCATTCACAGCAAAAGCGGCAAGAGTAGCTGGAAGTCATTCATTTTCAATCGGAGCCGGTGTTGACAAGCATCGAGCAGTGGCGCGGTGCGTGTTCGCGGTGTAGGAGAATTGAAACAAAAACTATAGAATACACAAGACATGCCATTCACACCATTTTGAATGTGGAACAGTGTAATGGTCAATATGGCGAATAAAGCCCGCCTTCTAGTACAGGAGCCAATCATCGATCGATATATTGCAAATAAAACCCGCCTCCTAGTACAGGAGCCAATTATAGATCGCTATAGACTGACAATACCCCAAGGTAGGGGCTCAGACCAGACATGAGTTTCTGCAGATTTTGTGTGATTCGGACATTTAGAAATTAAACTAAAGACACAGTTGTTGTTTAATTTTATTGGTGATTCCTGATATGAAATTCAGTCATAAGCTTGGCAAGTAATTTTGGAGAATTTCCCCATTCAAACAGAATACCCAAACATACTGCCTGAGAGGCGTTTTAAAGATGGCTGCCAAGTGAATTGACTTGTCTTAAAGGGACTTTGGTTGAAATCAAGTCAACTTTATGGTAGCTGTGACGCGGTTCGGCGGCAACCAGTCGAAATTATGACATCCACTGCTTGAGAGGAGTCTCACAGTTGTTCCCAAGGGTTTGAATATTGCAGTTGCTGGATTTCCAATTATAATTGGAAATTATAATTATTTTCTTTAAAAAAAAAAGTGGTAATGTCATGCTAACTATAACGATAGTACAAAACAGTATTGCTGCTTCAGAATATTTAAGACATGAACCCATATTGAATAAGTGGGGCAAAGCCAGACCGCACGCAACAATTTGATCTTCCATTGTTAAATAAAATTAATCAACAACATTTTCATGCTAGAAAGCATGTTTTTATCCGGGAATGTTACTGATTTGCTGCAATAGCCCCTTTAAATACGAGATCAATCTACTGAATTTTGACGCTCTTGTTGGCAGAGCAGTAATGGCAGACAGCGTAGTCGCCAGGGTGGCCAGAGTGAACTTTGACGCTCTTGCTGCCTTTGGTGTGAACGCACAGTAAAAATAAAAAACCCTAAAAAATTATAGTACAGCTGGTCATTGGGCTTCGTCAGTCAGCTTCGGTGTGACTAGTTGTTTTGGTGCGTTCCTCTAGCCGGGTTAACATTGGAGTTGAATGTTGACTGAAGAGAGTGCTCTGACTGGTTATTAAGCAACAATTCAGAGGGCAAGTGTGACATAGTCAAGTGACATAGAAAGTAAACATTTCAAGTAAAGAAGGAACACAAAAAGACTTTAATTTTGCTACATTTTAATATTAGCAAACGATTTGGATTATTAGATTATCTAATTTACTGGAGAGAATTCCTTTGTGATGAGTGACTGTTACTGTGATACTGGTACTGGATTCTGCTTTGTTTATGTTGTACACGTGCGTGACGGAAGTTCTGGTTTCCCATTGTGAACAAGAAAACAGATACTGCCCTCTGCTGGTGCGGAAAGACACATCCTCCCATGCAGACGCAGAACACGCTCTCTCGTTTCAGTTGGTTTTTGTCCGTTTGCTGTGTTCATGTGCAGCTTTTTGATACAGACGGAACTAGATGCGAGCCAACATAAGGTGACAACACAGTTGAGTTTCATTGGCGCTAGTTGATTGGTGTCAGCTTCGTGTCTACTGGTCTTAATACAGACCCCCTAGTTTTTCACAATATATTTTTTGTGATTTTAATTTTTTTTTATTAGGAACCCTACTATCTTAGGTGTGCAATCTGACACGATGACAATGACATAAATCGCATAAATAAAGTTTCTTTACTTTGGTCTCTTGTTAAGACAATATCTAAAATGGAAATAAACCATAGGAATTAAGCCAAATGAAGGTTGTGTGACTCTTATTCCACGATCTTATTCTCGTTCTCAGATTTCACTCCCCGTAGCATCTGACATGTACCTCACTCAGGACATGCGTTCCCTACAGTTACACACCTAAAACACGGATAGCCATAAAACTCATCAATGGCTGGATAGCGTTATCTCTAGTCAACGACAAGGAAAGAGTTAGGCAACGTCATTAATCGATTTAATGCACATACCAGCCATACATGTAAAGCAAAAATATTGTCCCTAAATTCAGTCATGTCCAGCGGCTATCATACTTGAACCAATCTCTATCATTGTAAGCTGCTTTCTTTTCTGTCTGTTCCATTGCTCTGTTTGTTAGAAGTTTGCTTCAAATTTCTTTTGCAGTCTGAAGCACATCAAATGCACAAAACGCCCAATTCGCACCGTGTTGTTCACTTGATTTGCACCACAGGATGTCTAATCTTATCTTTGCATTGACTTCACATTTAAATCACTTGCGCTTTATCCGCGTCTGCTTACTGCACAGGCTGCAAAACGATCCCCCCTTCCATGTAATGGAATGATTGTGAGGACGCAGGTGAGATGTCATTTTTTGAGAGACACTCAAATGCCTCTCGTATGCAATGTCTATAAGTCATGTAAAGTGATGAATTGCAAACTGAAATAAATCTAATTTGATTAAATGATTTGGAATTTGATGTTGTTTGAGATTATATACATTTTTTTACATTTATTTAACATTTGGATTCAGCGATTGAGGAAATCGTGAAAAACTAGGGGGTCTGTTAATAAGTCAATCCAACAAGTTTCATTAAAATCGTCATTTACCCTTAGATTTTGAAACCATTCTATTTAGATTTAGAGGTCAATTAAATATGTCTTTTGTACGGTTTGAATGTTTTTCATGCATTTTTTTTTTTCTTTTAGTGGTAATGTTTAGTATTACTAATAATAAATATAAAGTTAATAATGCCTGTTAATAATGAATTAAATTAATTTAGGGATATTTTATTAGTAAACCAGTGGTTCATTACAAATAATCAATTTACTGAAAGTGTGCAGACTGTACTGAAATGTACCAAGCTGTACTTTCAAAGCTTTTTAATTTAATTTAATTTTATTTTATTTTATTTTATTTTATTTTATTTTATTTTATTTTATTTTATTTTATTTTATTTTATTTTATTTTATAAAAACATTCAAATGTATTGCTTTTCACTATTTTAAAGCTATTCAATCTGTACCAACTCAGCCTCCGCTGACATAACAAGCACTCGGATATTCTGACAATGACTCTGAGAACAACATTTGTTCAGTTCATAATTACAGTTCCAATAGTTCCTCTGTCTTGCTCCTGATGTAGTATATTATCATTAACACTGTAATCACTCTCTCTCTCTCTCTCTCTCTCTCTCTCTCTCTCTCTCTCTCTCTCTCTCTCCCTCTCCCTCTCTTTCTCTCTGTCTCTCTCTCTTCTTCTGTCACTCTTCCCACCACCACCCCCCTACCTTTTTTTTTTTCGGATGAGCGGTTCTGTCCGTTTTGGATCAGGGGGTCATGTTTCCCTGTTTGTCGGTCCCGGGCAGGGATGCCCCCAAAACCCCACCCTTCCCCCACCCCTTCACACAGGCCACACGTTCCTGCTGCTTATGAATAATATAAGCCGAACTCTGTGGCATCACATGCGGCAGGAACAAAAGACGAGCGCCTCACAGGAGCCGTAGATGAGCGCGCTGCATGAAGAGAACAATGGTGACGATCACGATGAAGACTGACTGTAGAGTAGAGCGAACCAGCGGAACTAATTTAACCAGGCCAAAGTAAACTAAGCTCTGAAGAGGAAGGTGCTCATTACGTGACTGGTCAAAGTCAAAGAGTCATCATTGCCAGCACTATAATTGCAGGAGCAGAGATAAAAGCCGGCTGATTTAGGACAGAGAGAAACTTTCCGTCTGTTCTGACACGTTGGGGATTGGTTAAACAATAAGTTGACTGCATGGCAGCGGTAATTGTTTACTAGGTGGCTGTCAGGGCATAGCTTGAAAAAAATAATGCCAAGTGTGAGGACGAGATGTTCTGTTTCGTCTCTTACATACACTGACTCAACACGGCTTAAGAAAAGGGGAAAGAAAACAGCACCTGAAACAACACGCCAGCTTCTCATCTTTCCAAACAGATGTGCGCTTTGTGGGAACAAAACACGAACGTTTATAGTCGTAAAATCTCACGAGTCGAGAATGCTTGAGTGCTTTAAACCTGGAGTGCAGTGCTTCTCACCACCTCATAAAACATATTAAAATGTTCTTAGAAAGAAGCATAGATGATGTTGTTGTTTTTTATTTTCCATGGTTGCTATACAAAGCATGGCCTTTGTCTCGGTTCACTAAGTCGTTCTGTTCCAGGCCACTTCATACCTCACAGCAGACTGAAAGTATTTGACATCTCCAAACACACATGGCACAGTGTGGCAGATGTGGCGGAAGATGGGCTGCAGAGGAACGCTTTCTCTCTGGCTCTGCTTCCTTGTGGGTTATTTGGGAATTCTGTCCATCCGATGCCATTTGGCAATGATGATGTGGATGAAGCTCACCTGTGATGTACTGTTGCTTGGCATAGTGACCTCACTGCTTTGCTGAATAACTGTAAGAACGCCAGATTAACAAAAAAAACATTTATACATAGCCAATATTACACTCTTTACATTTCATTCTATTAAAGAATCCTCAGATTCTGTGTTCTAAAGGGTTCCTCAGAGAATCTTTCAGAGAACAGTTCTTTAAATTAGCATTTTTAGTATGAGAAACATTGGAAACACTTTAGTTTAGGTCACAATTCATTCTATCACCTACTGGTTTATTACTTGTCTATTATTAAAGGTGCTGCATGCATGTTTTTGACTCTTCTAAAGCATAAAAAATACCATAATATGTTTGCAGATATTTAAGAAACATGCCAAGTGAACATTCTTGTTTGTCTGAAAAACAGATAGTCAGATATTCTGCTTTGAAAATGTGAGTTATGTGCTGGAACGCTGTATTTGTTTTGGTCCCTTTAACCAGCCCACTGCCAATTTAGCCTATAGTATTTAATTGCCTTTGTGGGAAACCATGTATTTCAATCATTCAGTCAGGAAGGCTCTCAAAGCATGCATCCATGATCAAAATGCGACCTCTGTGGACAGGAGAAGAATCTGAAATGAGACGCAGATTCAGAGTTCCACATGAGGTGGTTATTAAATAGCAAATAATATAAATATTATGAACTTAAACATTAGGTGAGCAGGTTGCATTGTAACTGCGTGTCCTAACAACACGTTACGAGACAAGATTTGCAGTAATGAGCAATTTGGCTGTTTGCACCAGACGAAACACGACGAAATTTAAATACAGCCATTTAGAAGCACAGAATATGCGCTCACTCATGAAATGGCAAGGTTAATAATCTAATTAATACATATTAAACCTCTTTAACATTTTTAAATGTACATGCTAAATCACTAATATGTGTTGGTTTTGAGTCTAAAGTTCAATTTCAAATGGTTTATTTTAATTTTGGTAAGCAATCTGCTGCTGTTTTCAGTAGTATGACAATAAATGTGATGTAAAATGGCATTCAAACTCGCATTGTTAGCATTTAACACTGAATAAAGCACATTAAGTGTACCTAAGATGATCAGGTCATCAAATTTTCTGTTGTTCGGCTGCAAAAAAATGGAAACCCGTTCTAAAATATAAATAGGACAATTTCATTTTAATATAAAAATATACTTTTCATTGTGTGACGTTGCTTTTATTTAGAACAAGATTTAAATCAGCCTTAAGTCAGTGTTTAGGTTCAATAGTCTGGCACACTTCTGCTGGTCCTCAATCGGGCAACCTGCGCTTACGTGTGTTTTGATCCAGGAATGCAATACCTAGTTTCCACCACTGGGTGTCAAACTTACATATTGCACTTTTAAGAGATTAACTGTTCATTAGTAGTTATGAAGTATGATCTTGTTCTGCATCCCTAATCCTATCCAAAACCTAAACCCAACTATTACTAAACATTTCTAACTATTACTTACTAACTATTAATAAAGCTAATTAGTAGTTTATTAAGCTAGTAGTGTTAGTTAATGGTTTGTTACCGTGAATTGTAACCTTTTAAAAACATTTTAATGCATTTTTTCCATGTAAAGAACCTTTATGAATTTTAAGATCATATGGGTATTCTAATGAGTTATATACCATTTTGTTTTCTATTGTAATTTATGTATTTATTTATTTATTTATTTAGCGAAATTGGTTGTGGTGATAAGATCCAAACTAGTTTAGCGTAAACTTTATTGGGTTGATTGGTTGATTAATTTTGAAAAAATAGTAACATTTTTTACATTTATGAATTTTCAGAAGCTTTTTTATCCAGAGTGATATCATTAGGCATTATAGACATTAAGGAGTTTTCAACACTGGAAAAAAACACCAACCTTTCTTAAAAAATAGAACTAAACATTATGGTTACTGAAGGTTCATGTGACACTTCATGTGACAGATTTCACTAACAGTACTGAAAATGCAGCTTAGATATCTCAAGAATAGATCACATTTTTAATATTTAAAACGTATATTATAAAATGTACAACAGTATTTCTGTTTTTATTGTATCAGGGTATCCGCAGGGTCTTAAAGTCTTAAAGGGCACCTATGGTGAAAAATCTACTTTTCAAGCTGTTTGGACAGACATATGTGCATGTATGGCGTATAGTCATATTGGGGTGATATAAACACACCCAGTCCTTTTTTTTCAATTTAGCAACATAAAAAACGGTGGACCAATTGGAGCGGTTTTCAGATCGACCGCAACTTTATGTAGGAGTGCGGTCCCCCCGCCCACCAATATTGATTGACAGCTGCGCGTATTAACATGTCCCGATAGTCACGTGTATAATCATATAAACAAGACCAGACATGCGCAAAGCAACCGGGAATAAAAGGTCTGTTCAGTTTGTTGGATCATCAATCATCATCAAATGTGATCAAGAGTGAGTTTTACAAGTTTAAAATGTTTTAAAACAGAGCATGTGTGTAATTAATTACAGCAATTCAGCTTAGCTTTACTTCATCAGCACAGCCGCGTGTCAGAACAATTATAAAAGAAGACGCTTCAATCCCGGTTTGTGGACGTTAAATCAGGTTTATTTTGTTCATTAACATAACAGATATCCATACAGCAGTGGAGATTAACCTGTATCCTGTCACATTTGCGTGCAAAAAGAGTGCAAAGCTAAACGGGCGCTCTGTCTGTGTGTGTGTGTGTGTGTGTGTCTGCTGCGGTGTGTGTGTGTGCACGTGTATCTGTGTGTGCGTGTGTGCACGTGAACTTTGACTCATCGATGCAACTGCACAACAAAAACTCATTGGGAAAGTTCTTACTGTAGTATTTCTCACAAACGCTATGTGAGATCTGCTTCCTTTAAGTCTGTCTGTTGTCTGACGCAGCCGAGGGAGGAGATTAAGGCATGCAGAAAGGCACGTAGAAATGGTGGGTGGGGAGGACTAGCCTTAAAGGCGCAGTATAACAAAACAGCCCCCCAAAGCAAAAATGTATAAAATAGAATCTTGCAAAAGGTATAATGAAAAATCTGATGGGTGTTTTGAGCTGAAACTTTACAGACACATTCTGGAGACGCAAACACTTATATTAAATCTGAAAAAAGGGCTAACCTAGGTGCCCTTTAAGTCTAAAATTTTATTCATAATGGTCTTAAAAATGTCTTAAACTCCTAAATTTGACTTGGTGAAACCTGCAGAAACCCTGTGTATTCTTGTCAAATTTTGCATGTATAAAATATATGTATATAAAGATTTTATACACCCTAAACTTAAGTTTAAATTTTGGTATATTTTAGATAAAAAAAATACTACAATGATTATTTATGATAATGATCGTCACACACAGGTATTATGCCTGTGTATGGAGGGCGAGGGTGATAGTAAAATAGACCCACTGTGAGAGAACAAGGTGAATGACATGAAGGGCTTGAATCTCGGTCGTCACACATACACACTGCTAAGGCAGATAGCATTTCTATAATAACCCTTAAAGCAGTCTGTATTTGCATTCTGAAGTTATTGATATTCTACATAATGTACTATTATGAAAAACAAAACTGATACAATCTCAACCTGCCAAGCTGGGCGTCGGCTCTTGCTGGAGGACTAAATACAAAAAAAGAAAAAGAGTGAAAGGCAAATACAGTAAGTCAACTTGAAAGATAATGAACTTTAGGACCTTTCTGACACTTCATTCACAAATATTTGTCATGCTGGCACCACAGAGACGGGGAACTTTTTTAGTTCTATTAGTGGCATCTGTGGGAAACTAGCTCCTTCTTTAGAGCATGGTCTAACCTGGCACAATAGGAACTACAGTGACACAAGTACATGTTGATTGGGTAAATGCATGACATATGAAACATCAGCACTGGCAGCAGAGTATTTTTTAATGTGTTACAATGTACATTCAGAAACCTAACGTTACTGGCATTTAGCTGTTGCCTTAGTCTATGGTGTTCTTTTTTTAGCCTCAATGTTATTAAACTGTTGACTACAAGCTGATATTTAGCAATGTCTACATGCTGTCAAAGGTGATTTAGTCCTTCTGTTTCAGTTGCATAACTTATATGTCTACATTCGTCCTCATTATCACAACACACACAATGAACACACAGATGTAATCATGGCATCCTCCACTCTTTAATTGTTGATTTAGCTAAATGCAGTAATTGCAGTCACTGTCAGTTGGTTTTGCCCTATGTCCTTTCTTAGTTCAACCAAGAAAATGGGAAAAAGGGATATTGTTTCTTGGGGAACCAGGTCTACAGGCAAGTTCCTGTGACTTAAGGCACATTTCCACTGCATGGTAGGGCGCGGTTTGGTTTGGTGGTTTCTGGGTTTGGTTTTTGGGGCTTTCTTCGCACTGTGCTTTCTATACCTAGTAACCCTGGTTTAGTATCATCTTACAAAAACGTGACTTCTCCACATTGCTGATCACTGATTGGTCAGAGAGTATTGTCACAACCATCATTGGAGTAAATGGACCTGTGACACATGACACCTTCTGAATTGTTGGTTCTCATGAGTAAAAGCACATACACGCCAAGAGCAAAAAAAAATTATAATATAGTTAATAATAATGAATAAATATATATATATATAATAAAAATAAATGGCAGCATGGTGGTAAGTTCAGTCATTCCCAATTTTAGTCCTTGGTACTTCCTGCCCTGCATATTTTATGTCATGTTTACAAACCTGATTTAGATTATCCGCTTATTAACAGAGAAATGCATGAACTGATCCTTGTGTATCAAATAAGTGAGAATATTGCAGGGTGGGGGGTCCCAAGGACAAGAATTTGGAACCACTGCAGTTGGTAGCCTATAGGAGCAGATCCAGGATGGAATGGGTTGACCCGGAATAACAAAAAAAAAAATATCACATCACATCAACTATAGTGATAACCTCACCCACTTTAAGTGGTACTTAACTGCAGTGGAAATGCAAACTGAGCCAAGCAAAATTGAACCAAAGTTGAACTGTGCTGAACCATCCCATACACTTCAATGGAAAAGCAGATTTAGTTCCTGTAACTACCTGGAACAAAAAAGCCTCTTATGTTACTGATAGTTCCTAATGTGCTGGGATAGACCCTTATATGAAATAGGAGCAAATTTATTCCTTGAAAAGGAGTTACTATAATGAAAAATAATATTTCTAATTCCTATGGCACAAACGCAACAAAAAGTGTCTAGTTCCACCAGTATAATTGGTATAGTTATAGGAACTATGAAAATATAAAATATGAATTAATTTAATGCCCTGAAAAGGAGTTCCTATAATGATAAATTATACAATTATTTTGAATCCCTTTGTTGCAAACACAACAAAATGTGTCTACTTCAACCAGTATAGTTATAGGAACTATAAAAATAGGAAATGGGAACCAATGTAATGCCCTTGAAAATGAGTACCTATAATGAAAAATAATAAAATAATTTCTAATCCCTACAGTGCAAACACAACAAAAAGTGTCTACTTCCACCAGTATAGTTATAGGAACTATAAAACATTAAATAGGAACAAATTTAATGCCCTGAAAAGGAGTTCCTACAATGATAAATAATACAATTATTTTGAATCCCTATGGTGCAAACAAAGCAAAAATTGTCTACTATCAACAATATAGTTATAGGAACTATAAAAATATGAAATAGTAACTAAATTAATGCCCTTGAAAAGGAGTTCCTATAATGATATACAATAATATTATTTTGAATCCCTATGGTGCAAACACAACAAAAAGTGTCTATTTCAACCAGTATAGTTATAGGAACTATAAAATTATGAAATATGGACCAATTTAATGCCCTTTGAAAAAGAGTTTGTTTAATAAAAAAATAGTAGAATTATTTTCAATCCCTATAGTGCAAACACAAAAAGTGTCTACTTCCACCAGTGTAGTTATAGGAACTATAAAAATATGAAATGGGAACCAATTTGATGCCCTTGAAAAGGAGTTCCTATGATAAAAATAATTTCTAATCCCTGTTGTGCAATCACAACAAAAAGTGTCTACTTCCACCAGTATAGTTATAGGAACTATAAAATATGAAATAGGAGCTAATTTAATGTCTTTTAAAAGAGTAATGATAAATAATAAAATTATTTTTAATTCCTATAGTGCAAAAAAGCATCTACTTCCACCAGTATAGTTAAAGGAACTATACAAATGTCCCTCGGGTCCCCCAATAGTTATTACATTTCGTGTGTACAAACTTTTACTCAGATCTGGATGGCTGGGTGTGTTCCCGTCATCACACACACGCACGCACACACACACACACACACTCACACTCACTCTTTCCCTGGAGACAGTATCTGGGAACCAAGGGGCTAAATGACATATGGTTATGAAGATCGAGGAGGAAACCAGGAATGGAAAAATAGGGCAGCCCCCAGAATGGGCTGACCTGCATGACATTGATTAGAATCAGAATATGAAGTGCGTATTGGTGGTTGAGCCAGGGGTCGACAAGTGAATGTACCATAGACCAGAGGTTCGGGGGGGAAGCGCTTGTCTCCTGGAGGGAAGAGGATGGGGGATGTGATGTTTTGGCAAAAGGAGACTTTAAGGGGGGCAAAGACTGTAAATCCATGGCTTTGCCGATGCCTCAGAGGTGACTGCCTTTTGTTCATCGGTGTGGCCATTTGAATCGCAAATGATTATTCATTCCTTCGCACCATTGACCTACAACTGAGACCTCCATGAAACGACTTGTTGGATTTGGGTGAAGGCGGCTACCGTTTTTTTGCTGTGGCTACAAGCAGCTGTAGTTTCTGGACTAGCTTTTGACCAGTCAGGATGTTTTTCCTTTTTGTTTTTTTCCAGGAAAAGATGCATTAGTCTGATCATTCCTTACTGCCTCATTTTTGAAGCCGTAAGGACATAACTGGGTCATTTACCATCATTTCACTGACTCAACCCCCCATCATCCCTAGTGTCCACCGTAGTAGCAGCTACTGTTTGCTAGTATGTTGTGACTGCTTGTTTTGTCGCATTGAAAACGAACAGATAATGAAGGGGGCAGGGTTCATTCTGTGGGGGTTGTGGAGTTGAATGTGTATGTTTGTGAGACTGGGAGCTGTTTTTTTTTTATTGGCTCCATGTGGCCGACAGTGCTTATGGTTGTACTGCGTGACCGGGCATTTGTGACAGCCCAAAAACTCTTTCCTGCGGTGGCCATATATGCTGTTTTTAGATCTGTTGGGCGGTAAATTGCTTGCTAGTGTATTTATGCACTTCATTAGACACAGCTGAAATAAGTCCAGCGCATTTCTAAAAATGAAGAGGTCCGTTTTCTAAAACATTTATGAAACACGTGGTTGTGAGCGACCTGTGTGATTATGAACATATTGCAGTCTATAGAGCAGGTGTTTTAAAACTATTTGATGCCAAGACACCCACACATATGATGATTTCTGTAAGAGCAATAACTTTAATAATAGACAACTGTATATTTTCATTATACATTTTCATATTAGGGCTGCACGGTGGCGCAGTGGGTAGCACGATCGCCTCACAGCAAGAAGGTCGCTGGTTTGGGCCTCGGCTGGATCAGTTGGCGTTTCTGTGTGGAGTTTGCATGTTCTCCCTGTGTTCACGTGTTTCCCCCACAAGTCCAAAGACATGTGCTTATAGATGAATTGGGTAAGCTGAATTGGCCGTAGTGTATGTGTGTGAACGAGTGTGTATGGATGTTTCCCAGTGATTGGTTGCAGCTGGAAGGGCATCCTCTGCGTAAAACATATGCTGGATAAATTGGCGGTTCATCCCGCTGTGGTGGCCCCAGATTAATAAAGGGACTAAGCCAAAAAGAAAATAAATGAATGAATGAATTTTCATATTAAGATTATATTAAAAATATTTTTAATATGCATATTAAAAAATTCAATTAGCTTTTGTGTAACCCTCGAATAAAAACCTGGTGAACTTTTAATTTATTCATATTATCTTAATATGTTTGTGTTGTTTATATTCATCTTATAATATTTTTGTTTTGTTTTAAACTGTATTTTCATGTATTAAGACCCATATTTTAATTAATATTATAATTAGCATCTATTTAGCCATTATTATGTATTTATTTATTAAGTTTTCTTCTAGGGCTGGGTAATAACATTGGAATCGATACTATTGACCGTACACCATTGTCAATAACGATTAAAAAAAGTTCAGTATGAAGTTTAAGTATGGAGGCTATGGTTTTATTAAAACGTGGCTGCTGATCGCTCGCCTTATGGAAATGCTAATAAGCTTCGGGGTTAAGTTTGTCATTTCCAATGGAAGCGTGTGACTTGAACGATGCACACATGAAAGCGACACACACGTGGCGCTCGCTCGCGCATTTTCCAGGTACACCTAGTTGGAAAAACATCTGAACTTTTCCGAATGCCACAAGAGCACTGCGATTCAAGTAGAAGTAACCAATCTGCTTCACTTTTTGTATGGAATATACACATTTCAGTGTGTATATTCCTAATTACCTAATTACAGTAGACTAATTACCTCAGACAAACACAGCACATCCAAACACTGCAGTGCTTTTTACTTTTCCTCCATAAACTTGCATCAGAGCTGCAGCAATGGTTTGTCTGTTTGTCATCTTCTGAGAAAATAGTTGATGGTCGCCTAGTTACGAGAGACGCCAGGGGAATGTGAGTGCAAAGCCCATTGCAAATGGTCAAGGAATCCACGCGCACGCGATTGTCACTTCAGGTCAAAATAACAACACACATGAAGATGAGTGCCTTATAGCAGCATTGAGGAGATTGTAAATAAAAAAGGATGTAAGGATATCACCATAGTAGCTTTTTGGTTTCTTTTCTTGTGCATCCCAGCCACTAGCACCCCATCTGAAAGATTTTTTTTAGCATAGGGGTAATATTGTCATTCTACGTCACAATTTGTAATGTTGAACATCTACTTGAATAATGATGGTTAGTTCCTTTATTGAAAGCTCAGATTTGATTATTATAATTTGTGTTGTTTACAGAGTTTGAGGTTTACTGTATCATTATTATTCACACCTTACAGATATTGATCTACGTTAAAGTTTGCTTTGATTGTTCAGTATTTATGCTTTACGCTTTGCACACACTTTGTAACATTTTATTTATCAAGTTTAAGAGTCTCTTTACCATTTATGTTTATTTTATCATAAAGAGATCAGATATTTTGTTTAAATATTTTTGTTTTTGACTATTAAAACTATTTGCCTTAATAAGGTTGGTAAATAAAAATAAAGTGGTTAAATAACCCCAAAAAATCATAATATTCCTAAATGTATTGTTAAAAAAAATTCTATAATTATCGATGCCAAATGGTATGAAACATGATATCGTGATCCTTTATTTTTGCATTATCGCCCAGCCCTATCTTCTACTCATTTTTGCTTTTGTTTATATTCTCTTTCGTTGTGTTTTATTTATTTATTTATTTATTAGTTGTATCTCAGTATAATTATTAAAAAATATATCTATAATATTACTATTGTCATTATTAATATTATTATTATTATTATTATTATTATTATTATAATTGATTTCATATTGCCTCTTGGTTTTTGTTTAATGTTGTTTCTATTTTTATCCTATTGATCTATTTTGTCTTGTTTAGCATTTCAGATTTTGTATTCATAGTTGTTCCGGTTTGTTTTGCAAACACCTGCTGTTGAGGAAGGGTTTGACTCGAGCACTTGCCGAGTTTCTTTTGGTTATTGGTAAGAAAACTGCTCAATCTCTATGCACAAATGTTCCACTATGCTTTCTGAGCGCTTTCATGCCTCAGGATATGTAGATGCATTCTTTAAACCAGTCTTTAACCAAACTCGCTCACACAGCATAACCCTGCATATTTGAAAACACCCCGTGGCTCTGCTTGACAGTGGGAATTAAAGGTGCCTTGTTATTGTTCCTTGCCATTTTATTTATGGATAAATAACACACCCCTGAAAAGCATTCTGTGACTTTCTGTGCCCACAGTCATTATCGTTTATCTCCTCAATTATTGCACATGTCCAAGTGCAAAAATGACAGACCTACCTGAACAAAACAAATATTATATATATATATATATATATATATATATATATATATATATATATATATATATATATATATATATATATATATATATATATATATATATATATATATATATATATATATATATATAAAAGACACTATATTACTTTTTCTCAGGATCTGGGACACTTCAACTAAAAGATCCATCTTTTTTTTCTTTTTTTTTTTTTTTGCTAAAGGCTGTTTAAAAGTAAAATCTGTATTTAACGACTCCGTAATACCTGTTGCTTAATAACGTTATATTTTGAATTGGCTATCTGTATTCTTGAAAGTAGGTTTCTAGGCCTCCCCTAAAGAATAAAGCTTCTCTTTTAATATTAGAAAGAGCCGTCTTAAGCTACGTTTTATATGAGAGTTATTGCACCTTGGAGTCTTGAAGTGCTGCTTTTTTTGGTTTTGGCCAGTTATCTTATTGATTTCTTTTCGCAGGACTTTGAACAGCTAGTAAGGTCGCGCTGTAGATGTTAGTCGTTCAGGGCTGCGTTTGTTTTTGATCGGCCTCAGATGACTGCGAGTGTTACGTAACTGACTCAGTTACTGAGTCGTGACCCTCGTGTTGCCTCAGAACACAAACTCTGTGCTGCAGTGGATCTGGCATGAATCAGTCAGAGCCCTTCAGTGTGCAGTTTTGATGCTCTTCTAGCTGAATGCTTTATACTGTAGCTTCTGAAGTGGTCTCATGACCAAAACATAGCTTCTTTTCAGTTGCAATTAAAGCCATTGACATAAGGGATGAACAACATTAGGGATGACAGAATAAAATGCAGCATCTGTGTAAAGAATCAATATTTTAGCACCTTTAAAGGTGTGGTCCACTACGATATCATATTTTTTTACTTTAGTTGCTGTGTATTGTAGCTGTGTGAACATCTCTGAAAAACTCCTCAAAAAGGAACAGCTCTAACCTAGTAGCTATAAAACTAATAAACGAAGCTGTGGATTGTGAGCCACAACTTGTAAGTATTTTTATTTTTTTAAATCGATCTATGACATGCCATTTCATATTAACGGTATGTTGTTCCAGGAAAGTAAACAAGGATGTAAACAACGGTAAATGCTTTTTGGCACTGTTAACAATTTAGCTACAAATTCAGTTTTATCTGTCAAACCCCTGTAAACACCCCCAGTCTATTTTTTCAGATATTTTTCAAGACACTTCTATACAGCTTAGTGACATTTAAAGGCTTAACTAGGTTAATTAGGTTAACTAGGAAAGTTAGATTAACTTGGCAAGTTATTGTATAACGATGGTTTGTTCTGTAGACTATCAAAAAAAAAAAATTATAGCTTAAAGTGGCTAAAAATTTTGACCTTAAAATGGCTTTTAAAAAATTAAAAACTGTTTTTATTCTAGCTGAAATAAAACAAATAATACTTTCTCCAGAAGAAAAAATATTATCGGACATACTGTGAAAATTTCCTTGCTCTGTTAAACATCATTTGCGAAATACTTAAAAAAAGAAAAAAAACTCAAAGGGGGGTTAACAAATTCTGACTTCAACTGTATAATGATCAGTAAACTAAAATGGAAATACTTTTTAAATTCAAAATAATGGTCCGGTAGTTGTAAGTTACTTGATGTGCATAAACCATGCTAAGTATGAACCATCTTGTACAGCATTTATTAATAACAATTTTAAAATCCAGAGTCGTGCTTAATAACATTAGTTAATACGCTGTGAGTTAACAAGAACTAACAAGGAATGACTTTTTTCCATTAACTAAATATATCGAAGATAAATAGATCCTGTTATAAATGTATTTTTCATGCTTGGAAGATAAAAAACACAATTAAAATTCAAATTATTATTAAAACACATTTCTCATACACAGCTAATGTCACATTTGCAAATAGGTTAAGGATTTTTTTATATTGTGTATTTAATTTGGGGGACGAGCAATTTTTGGAAAATAATCAAATTGCTTTTTTCTTTTATCAAATACTTTGCATTAATCAATAAAGACTAGCATTAAACATTTTATATGAACAACACGATATTCATGTGTTGTATAATTGATGATTTTCCTCAAAAATATTTCAAACTTGTCCACACAAATTAAAAACAATCATAATTAGTAGTTTCAGTTTTAATTTGATCAGTTAAACGCTTTAGCAGTCACCTAATAATAGTCGCCTATCTAATTTTAAGAGAGAGTTAGAGAGGCAGACATTAATCAGTTGTGGCCTTTGCAGTTATACCATTGTCATATTAGGTAACACTTTATTTTAAGATGTCTTGTTGCACGTCATGCAACTAACCCTAAACCTAACCCACATTCTAACCCTAATTATGTCATAAGTACCTAGATTTACTGTATTCTAATAGTTAGCAAGCATCTACTGTGGTGAATATAAGATGGAGTAACGAATATCAAAAGAAGAATAAACGAATTGTCTCTCATTAAATTGTCAATTGTTCTAAGGACATGAGAGTGCGCTCATATAATTTAAAGACCATAAAGATTTTATATTTGTTGTGCCAACATTCATATTGGTCCAAAAACGATACATTTTTATTTGTAGCTAAATATTTGTCTGTGTCAGAAATAGGATTGTTTGCTTTGTTTTACTAAATGCTTAGTGGATTTTTTTTTTATTGTTTCATATAAACTGCTGTAAACTGCAATTATGTAACTGTGTGACAGCTATAAATTCATGAACACTTTTGCTGAAAGTGCTCCCATATGTTCCAAAATGTTTTTTCTAATGTAATGTGAAACCCATTTAAACTGTTGACAACACTGTACGGAATACCAAATGTTTATGCTTATGAGGCATAAAAACACATGGATTAAAGATGAGATGACACATTTTGGTGTTCACATTAAAAATAGAAAATAAATTTTTATTTGTTCAGTGCATAAACATTCTGTCAAATATCTACTTTTGTGTGTCAATAACTAAAAATAGGCTTAATGCGGAAGAAAAATTGTTCTAATATTGTTCAGTTTAACGTATATATTTATTTAAAAATTAAACAACATCTGTACTTCTAAAAATGTATGAAGGATTAATACATTTGAGTGTTTTTGAATGATTGAAAACTTATTTTTATCAAATAGTTAATTGACAATATTTTGAAGGATGTGCAAAAATAAAATTAAAAAAGCCATTTATAGGTCTGTCACGAAGTCTATTTTTTGTTGTACAATATATTGCACCAAAATATATTGTGATAAACGATATTCTTGTAATTTTAAGACCATTTTATGCCATTAATTGAACACAGTTGAATAATTAGGCATTGGAATCAGAATGTGAAAATGCATATCCTAAATAAATAATAATAAATGTTAACAAAAAAGTGCAAGGTAAAAAGTAACAGAGGCTGCGATATCTGCTACCAGATCTATTTTCAGTTGTCAGACACCTACATGAAAATATACTATAGTAATCTATAGTAAATACTCTAGTGTTTTGTTTTAACCATACTGACACGGTCACATCCAATAAAGATAGAGATGTTACACAGTCAGCTAAAATGTTGCTAGAATTGGTTTATGTATGGGCGATATATAATGCATCACCACAAATGACCGAGGTTATGTCCATGTCTTGTGCGATAAGTCGATTTATTGATTATTGTGACAGGTCTAGCCATTTATTTAATATTTCGTGCTTGCGTTGTAATCCTTAACCTCATTAACTTTACAAAAAATAAAACATTATGCTTTAAACAACAGATACTTGGCAATAGAACAAACAGTATAATATAATGCCAGGGTGATAGAAGGTAAATGATAATAATAATAATAATAATAATAATAATAATAATAATAATAATAATGATGATGATGATGATGATGATGATGATAATGATAATAACAATACAAAAAAAAAACACAAAAAACAAGAATATAAATAATTAAATAAAATTCTACAAACAAGCATGACCTTTACATTAATCAAACATTTTAAAAAAAGGGGACAAATGAACAGTTTTAATGGCCTTTCTATTAGCACTAAGCTGAACCATACAAAAGTGTTTTTTTAGTTCCTTATAAAACAAAGTGAAACAAAGTTTATTTGTTGGAAAATGTACACTTATGAAAATGAAACTTGATCAACAAATTAAATAGAACAAAAACTTCATTATTCAGGTTATCAAAATTACATTTTCAAAATGCAATTACAAATGAAAATTTGATAAAGACAGCAGCATCATACCAAAGCTTTTTAACATAACCACAGTGCCAAAAGATGTGGGGTACACTTTTCAAATGCAAAGAGCAATAAGAGCAGTTTAAATCAAAATCCTTTTTAAATTTACTGAGAAAACGTTTAACCGGATAGAATTTATGAATTAGTTTAAAAGATATTTCTTTTATCTTATTTGTAACAAAAAATTGTGAGGTAATGACCAAATACTTTCCCATTTAGGAATTCTTACCATTTTTTTCCAATAGGTAATGGAGCTATTGGAAACAGCTTGGTTTTAAATCAGTCACTCAAATCAACCAATCAATGGGACATATTATAATCTATAAAGGTTTTATGGTTTTGATTCTCAAAAAATACTTTTTCTTTTCCCTTTCATGTATCACAAAGAAGTAGTTTTTACTCCAAGAAGCCTGAAACTCTGTGCTCATATTTAGCAACTGTTAGTTGTGCAATGAGATGCTTATTACAAACCCACTTTAAGCTTGCGGATTTAGCACATATGAATCAGTTTCAGAAATAGTGCGGAACAAAACATCCCCTCATCAAATGGCTTTTGGTACAGCAAGTGCTTTTTTTCTGGGAAAATAATAACATAATTGCTTTATGAAGACATAATACTTAGCATTTTACAATCAAGCTGAACACTTTGGTTTAGAAAGGCAAGTCTCTGAGTAGCCGGAGGAGTTTAATTGAATAAAAGATGTTTTTATGAAACATTTTGTTGAAACAAGTGGCACGAACTAGATCTTTTATCAATGAGCAAAAGCCTGTGTGTTATACAAGTAATGGAATTGGTTTTAGTGTAGTATATCGTGTGTTAAGTCTTCTTGTCATTCAGCTGGTTTGTACGTTACACAAGTCAATTTCCATTGCTTAAAATAGCCGTTTAATAGATCTGGGGTATAAATAAGTGTCCGTTTCTTGGAATTAAACTGTTTGTCTGTATAGTTGTGCAGGTGTTTGTGTGTATTTATAAATGTTATGTAGAATTAAATTGGACGTACGGACACGAGTCTGAAATGTCTTTGTTTTTCTTTTTCTTTTACAGTATATCAAGATTCCAGCGTCCTTGGATTCCCCTGATGCTTTCCGTGTTTTCTCATTCTACCTGTCCAGCGACAGTAAAGACAAACCTCAGGCCAGCTTTGATTGTGTTCACCAGTTTGTTTCGGGGTAAGACACTGATGCAAATAGTCAGCAGGATGGTCAGTGTGTCAATAAAACTGCATTTATTTCTTTAAATAAAAACACTAATAATTTATGAATTTAATTGTTAATAATAATAATAATATTAATAATAATATTAGAAAAATTATTACTTCTGCTGCTGCAACCACTACTACTACATCTACTACTACTAATAATAATAGTAAAACCAATAAATGCAAAACATAAGCTCTTACAACATGAAAAATGACTTAAAATCATGTAAATTTCCCCTGTTTTTGCATGGCTGTCTAAATAACTTGGTTCTGATTGGTCAGTCGTGACATTCCAAAGAACGCTATTCCCAGATAACAACTGCTGAAACTAATAACACATGCTCATCCAGGTGTGTGCATGCACATGGTTTGCCGCAGCCTTCGCACGGTCGCATAGCCCTCAACGTGGCTGACGCTGACATGCACCTCTAAAAATAATTTAACTACATGTCACAATGACGCGTAGCACAAGCTCTTTGATTGGTCGGCTTAGTACCGATGATGAGCGTGGGCGGTGCTGGGAGCCGCGAGCCAGATGGAGCGAGTGTTTACAAGTGTCGAGTCCTGTGGAGGAGCTCCAGATGGAAACTTTTGTTTTGTTTACCTTATGATGAAAGTTGTTGCACGTCCACCGGTTCCCGCCTCTGAATGAGCAAATTTTAGCTACTTGTAGCATTCAGAAAATCAAAACACGAAACTCGATACAGAGGAACGTAAAAACCTACTGCCAGCTAGCTTTTCGGAAGTGTTATTGCAGAGCAACACAAACAGCATGCAGAAGTATAAATGCACGGCTACCTGCAAGGCAGGCATCATGGGTCACACAGATCACTCGACGCAGAAGTATAAATCAGTTATACAACACAACAGCTCTTACTTAATGCTGTTGGTTAGTTTACTACAATTAAAACCGTTTTGTTACTTGATGCAAAATAAATATATTAAATAAAAACAACAGAAGCATCACAATAATATTCAGGTAATATTCTGGAGTTAATTAGGGCTGCATGATATTGAAAAATTCTAACATTGTGATATTTTTACGATTATATATTGGGATATGAATTAGAGCTGGGCTGATAAGCGATATTATATCGAATCGCGATAAAATTTATGTCAATAACAATAATAAGCTCTGGACTTGTTTTTTCTCTGTATTGATCTAAGAACTAATCACACAGCAGAAATGTGCTACAACGGGAATCTAAAAATGTGTTGATACTAGAAATGTACCGAATTTTAGGACACCAAAAATGTATCTGTCGAAAATATGTTATGCCATTTAATGGACCCTCAAATTTTTTGGGCTTTAGTCATTGTTGGGGTACTCTTTAAATCTGGAAGCATTAACAGCTTATAATGTAATATAAATCATTATGGTTTAATATGGAAAATTATTATCGAGATAGAATTTTTGTCATATCGCCCAGCCTAATATGAATACAATTTCTTCATATGACCTCAAATCTCTATTTGGAAAGAATTTATAATGTTAGATTGATTGCGATGATTCTACAGTGGGAATGCATCTTCATAAAATCGAATAAACAATCTATACAATTTTTGGGGGTCGCCGACTCGTTTTCGTTGAGTATTTTCATGCATAACCATCTATAAATACAATCAAGAAAAAGACAGTTGAAATAAATTGCTTTATTATTATTATTATTATTTTATTATGTATTATTAAGTACAGTGATTCAAAATAATTCACTAAAAGTAATCCAAAGTTAAGGTCACAATTTCTTATACCTGAATGTTTTTGTGAAAATATTATACAATCACAGGTATAAAAAACACATGCAAATGATACATTATAATACAAACTCAACATTGCATATCCTGCGATGTGGCTATAGCGAATGAGCACATTGCGATATCAATGCTGAAACGATATATTGTGCACTAGTGTCAAGTGTAGGTTGTTGTTTGTTAGGATCAACATTTACCGTGACCTTTGAACCCAAGTGGCATTACAGTATTTGGCGTCACGGTGGGTTGTGAAGTTGCTGCCTCTTGATCAGGGTGGCACTGATCTGTTCGTTCAGAAGCTCAAAGGAGACTTGTTGTCTCACAATACTCCTCTTGTCTTGCTGAAGAATAGCATTACATTGGTTTGTGGGAAAGAGGATGCAAAGCAATTCCACAAGAACCGGTTAAGGCTATTAGTCATAAATTAGTCACTGACTTTCCGGCTGCTTTGCAGACAAAGGAGCGGCTGTGACACTTAGCAATGGGGAGCGAGGTATTAAACATGTCAGTCTTTACATAGCAGGTTGATTCACGACGCTTTCAATGAAATTTCTTTTGTCACACTCATTTAACCTTTTTCAAAACAAAGTTGCTTGAGCTAAAATCAGTGATTTTTAGAATATTTAGAATATCATATGAATAATTTACATTTTAAAAAGTTATGCATATAATAAAAATAGATGCAGTCTCAGTGAGCAGAAGATGCTAAAATACAAACATTAACTGACATTTAATATTGTCAAATATATACACTCCCTGGCCACTTTATTAGATACACTTTACTAGTACCGGGTTGGGCCCACTTTTGTCTTCAGAACTGCCTTAATCATCCATGAAGGGAATCTCCCTTTCCACCACATTTCAAAGGTGCTCTATTGGATTGAGATCTGGTGACTGTGGAGGCCATTTGAGTACAATGAACGCATTGTCATGTTCAAGAAATCAGTCTGAGATGATTTGCGCTTTATGACATGGTGCGTTATCCTGCTGGAAGTAGCCATCAGAAGATGGGTACGCTGGGGTCATAAAGTGATGAACATGGTCAGCAACAATAGGCTGTGGCATTGATATGATGCTCAATTGGACTAATGGGCCCAAAGTGTGCCAAGAAAATATCCCCACACCATTACACCACCCCTAGCAGCCTAAACCGTTGATACAAGGCAGGATAGATCCATGCTTTTATGTTGTTGACGTCAAATTCTGACCCTATCATCAGAAAGCAGAAATTGAGACTCATCAGACCAGGCAATGTTTTTCCAATCTTCTGTTGTCCAATTTTGTGAGCCTCTGCCAATTGTAGTCTCAGTAACAAGATGTAGCTCTCCTCTGACCTCTGGCATCAACAAAACATTTGCGTCCACAGAACTGCCAGACACTGGATATTTTCTTTTTTGGGCCACTCTCTGTAAACCCTAGAGATGGTTGTGGTTGAAAATCCCAGTAGATCAGTTGTTTCTGAAATACTCAGACCAGCCCGTCTGGCACCAACAACCATGCCATGTTCAAAGTCACTTAAATCCCCTTTCTTCCCCATTTTGATGCTCTGTTTGAACTGCAGCAGATCGTCTTGACCATGTCTACATGGCTAAATGCACCGAGTTGCTGCCATGTGATTGGCTGATTAGAAATTTGTGTTAACAAGCAGCTGACAACTGTACCTAATAAAGTGGCAGTGAGTATATATTTTAAAGTTACATGAAATAAATGCAGTGTTGGTAAGCAAAAGCATTAAAAATAATAACTTACTTTGCAAAATGCACAGTATAATGTGTGAAATAGTGTTTATATATGTATATAATAGAATTTTACATTTTAATAATATATGCATTTATTATTTCTCTTTTTTTCTCTCTCTTAAACGAGCTCTATAGTTAGATCCTGTTGACAAATTCAATCAAAACACTCTTAAAAATGTGGTGTGGTGCTAAACATCACTTAATGGTTTATTTTCCAAAGAATTGTGACCAGCTCTTCCAAACTTGTGAAATTAATCCACAAATATTTCAACAAATCCACAAATAATTTTGTTTATTTTATTTATTTTTTGTGCTCAGAGATGGCAGGGATCGTCTGGAAGGTCAGGGCAGTATTCAGGATAAAATCACAGTGTGTGCCACCGACGATTCCTACCAGATGACACGCGAGCGCATGTCTCAAGTGGAAAAGGACATCTGGAGTCGCTCAGCCATCGAAATCAAACCTGGATCTACACGTCCAAGTAAGAATCCAGCTCATGTGCACACAAAGAACCGCTCCATATGCACAGACACAATCATCTCTCATTAAACATATCAAATAACACTTTTTTTTCCAAGTAATACCCAAGTAATATCATTTCCCAATGATACTCAAGTGAAAGCACAGATACTTGAGCAAAAGTTTAAAAAATGCAGTTTTAAAACTAGCCTGACAAAATAAAAAAATAAATAAAAAAATTAAAATAATAATAATAATAATTATAATAATAATTATAATTTATATGTAAAATGTTTTTAAAAATTATTTTATTATTCAGATTTCATTTAGTGTGATTTCTGAAAAAAAAATGTTTTCAATTAAATATATGATGATGTGATTTGAAAATCTGAATTTTTAACCATATATTTATTTCTTTCTTTAGTCATGTTTATATAATTATTAGACAACATATTAGCTTTGCTAATATGTTGTCTAATAATTATATAAACATGACTAATACCTGGCAAACTTTTTTGATATTTCCTGTTAAAAAAAGTGACATTTTTATAAATGATGTGGTTTTAATATTCTTTATCATATTGTTTTTTTGTGTGCTTTTGTTTGTATGCTGTGTCATGATGCTACTGCCCTAATTTAAAGTTCTTAAACTTAAATAAGAAACCAAATGGCAATTTATTTAGACAATAGATGTAGAAGAAATATTCGTATAATAGTACAAAGGTATAATGGTTTTAGATTTTTTATTATTTTTATTTTGATTTGATTTGATTTATTTATTTATTTATTTTTATTTATTTATTTATTTAATTTATTTATTTATTTAATTTATTTATTTATTTTTCATTTTTCAAATTCAGTTATTTTTAAATAGTTTTTAAAGGGCAGATTTACTAGTTTGTATAAGTTTTTATATTTTTTTATATTATGAAATTGCTTAGTTTTAGTTTTTTATTATTTTTACTATAGTTTTTATTAGTTTCAGTATTAGTTTTAATTTAAATTTATTTTATTTATTTATTTATTTTTTTGTAAATTAGGATATTTGTTAGGTGCAAGATTCAAAATCATCAGAATAAATATTGTATAATAAAACTCAATCAAAGATACATTTTTTGAAACATGTATTCAGAGGACACATGAGCACTACCATCTACCCATCCTCAAATTCAAAAACAACAGCCTGCAAAATAGCAGGCCTAAGTACAATATGTGTGCAAAGCTACTTCTGAGATTACATACACAGTAATGATGGGAAGTTTGGATTTTTAACACAAACCAGATTTTGTGTGTCAATCTTCCCGTTTTTCGACTCAACATACCAAAAATATGTAGTCAGCAATCATAATTTCGAGTCACTTAAAACATCACCCTGATCTGAAAGTTTCTTACAATTAGGTAATGCTGCTTGTCGAGAAGACAACGCTTCTATGTTTGTTTTTGCTGTCAATTGCGAAAAACATGATCGATAAGTGCCATGATATACCGCTGTGAGTTTAACTGCATGCGATGCGTGCGTAAAGGGGAGTCAGATTTGTCTGGGGAGTCAGATTTTGATGCAACTTACCTTCACCTCCTCTTGTGGGTGGGCCCACGCCGGCTTGTGCTATACACTGGTCACTACTAATTGAATGGAGTAGGAGCATACAGTTATGTTTTGCTAAATAAGTTGCATATAATATTTACGTTTCAAAACCGCCCAAATTTTGTCACCCGTCTATGTCATTTTTTAATCGCACAATCAAATTCAAAACCGCCCAATTGGGCGGGAATCTGCCCAATCTGACAACACTGGGAGGATGTCATGTACTGTTTGTGTTAGGTTCACCTCCTGAATCATGCATGCGCAGCCAGTGTTGCCAACTTAGCAATTTTGTTGCTAGATTTAGCAACTTTTCATACTACTCTAGCAACTTTTTTTTTCAAAAAGCACCTTGCAACAAATTTAGCAACTTTTAATGTTCATTTGGCTACTTTTAGCAATTTTTAAACAGCAACTTCACATTCGGTCTTGTTGCTGGAGTTCAAATATTTCAACGTATCCGCAGCTCAAATCGGATCCCAATTTTCCGCATACGGATATGATTGGCAAATCACAAATCGATAAATAGTCAAATATATTTTTCATAAAAATCTATATAGACATATTTCACAATGTTCTTGCTGAGATAGACAGTCAGTTTGAGAAAACATTCATTATTTTCTATACCACATAAAGATGTAGTTTTGAGTTGCGATTACGCAATGACGTCATCACGCAAAGTAATATGTTAATAAGAACCTATTTATTGTGCATCTGGATGTAATGTTTTAATACAATATAATACATGGCGCCTCAGAGAGTAGAGACATGATGGGCTTACACTTGTCAGATACTACGTGATGATGTCACCGATATGCAGATTAGCCTGTCGTCATCTGTCAACATTTAGCTACTTTTCAGGCAGACTTTAGCTACTTTTCATTGGACATAGTTGGCAACACTGTGCGCAGTATTATCAGCTCACCGGATCTCAAGTCTGATCACTGTGTAGCCTCTGATAAGTTCTAGTTACTGAATAACTTTAGAAAATGGTTTATTTTGATTCAATTCAATTCACCTTTATTTGTATAGCGCTTATACAATGTAGATTGTGTCAAAGCAGCTTCACATAAAAGGTCACAGTAAATAGGAACAGTGTAGTTCAGTTTGTAGTGTTTAAGTTCAGTTTAGCTCAGTTCAGTTTGGTTTAAAATCACTACTGAGAGTCCAAACCCTGAAGAGCAAAACCAACGATGCGCAGCTCTACAGATCCCGAACCATGCAAGCCAGTGGTGACAGCGGAGAGGGAAAAAAAACTTCACTAATTGGCGAAAGTGAAGAAAAAAAAAACCTTGAGAGAAACCAGACTCAGTTGGGCACGACCCTTTTAATTTCTCCGCTGGCCAAACGTCTTGTGCAGAGCTGCAGTCTCAGTGGTGGAGGCTGGAAGCTGGCCTCAGCGAAGGCTTGTCTGTCTCTGGAGCGTCACAGGAATCAGTCTCATGTTCTCCACTCTTCCATGACCACCACAGTAGCTGCTCAGGATACGGCCTGGTCCAGGATATGGAAACCTTGGGATCATCTCGTCGTTGGTCTTGGGTTTATTTTGAGTCAGAGTGAGGTATCAGGCATCTTGAAAAACAAGTAGTTTGTGGATTAGTGCTTACTGGAGATGCGAATAAATCAAATGATTCAGTTCGATTTGGTGTAATACTTCAAACGGTTCATTTAGAAGATCCGGTTAAAGGAATGATTCATTCGCGATCAGGATCACTAATATGGAAATAAAACCCATTATTAGGCACAAATGTGTTAAATTAAGTTCAAGTCATATTTAATGTTGTCGCCGTGTTGCTGTCCTGTTCAGGCATTGTTTTTGTCATGGGAGCAACAGCGAGGACTTACTAGAAGAGAACTGGCTTGATCTTGACCAATGGCAGCACGAAGTAAATAGATTTACTTTTAAAAGGCATCCAGGCATTTATGTTTTAAATACATTTACAAAGACGAAAACAAAGGACGTTTTTTTCTGTAATTTTAGTTAGTTTCAGTTAGTTTTGTTTGTACACAAAACAGTTTCAGTTAGTTCTCTCGTTTTTATTTTTATTTCAGTTAACGAAAATGTTTTTCATTTCTAGTTTTAGTTTTTTTGTTCATTTTGATTAACTATAATAGCTTTAAACCGTACTTTAGAGAATAAAACAGAAATTAGGTTTTGTTTAAACATGTGTATCAAATAAATCATAATTAAGATCATTTGAGCGGCCTTTTAATTATTTGCATTGTTGTATAACAAGCTGAAACCATGCCATGTAAAGCACAAACCATTTGCTTCTAGCATGTTAAGCAGCCACGTTTGTTTATTATGCATAAAATGGAAGAAAAATGTAGTTACATAAACAGTGAAATTGTAAGGTAGAATAAAAACCGTTTGATTTGCTATTGCTCTTCCTATTTTACACCCCTCATCATGTCCTACAAATAACATTCATCTGGAGGACAAAGCAGGGCGTTTTTGATGAAGAGATGTTTGTGTATCAGACGAGCTGCGTACGATTCGTTTCCCTCCCCCCAGTCACTTTATCTTGTGATGACACAGGCATGAAGCCACAGACCTGTTCCATTAATCTGATTGAGACTGCCAGAAGTATGCGCTAACAAGTCTCATGCTGGGTGGATGAAGTTTAGCCCGGGATTTTAATTACCATGGCTGGGGATCAATTAGGTTTTCATCTGCAGAAATGTACT
>NC_079452.1:52501760-52509260 GCF_903798145.1 Danio aesculapii | reverse complement strand
AGTGAATCATTATTCCGAGTCTGATCTCTTGGTAGATTGATTGCTACGGTTCAGAAAACAAACTTTTTTCACTCACAGTTCAACTGATTGACAATTGCAGCAGTAGTATTTTTTGAGACTGTGTTTAAGGCCCTGTTTACACTAATACATTTTAGTTTTAAAACTGCGTTTCAGAATAAAAAACAATCTGCGTCCACACTGGTGTTTCATCAAACATTTCTGAACAGCTCTCCGTCCACACTACACCGCTAAGAAAGCACTTCACGTGAACAAACACGCACTCTGGCATGCACTGAAAGCTGCTTCAGCGTATTCTTGCATCTGAGCTCCAGGCAGACCAGTCCAGCAGGAGCTCTGAGCACACCTGCCTGGCTGAGAGCAGGCGAACGTCGGCCAGTCCACACTGAATCTTGTGTAGTAGACCTATATCTAATGAATCAACCTTTTGAATCTATTACTTGTTCTCAGGTTTGCTCTATTTAACTGTTTTCTCTCTAGTGAAGTTTTCAGTTTTTACACTTACAATATTAATATTCCATTTTCAGATGTCTCCGTTTTCCCTCATCTACACAGACAGGCAGCAGAAGTGTTTTAAAACCAAAACGGCCTCTTCAGCGTTTTAAAAACTCTGTTTTCGGGGCTCAAAAAAAACTCCGGGGTAGTGTGGACGGAAGGCGTAACCATTGCAAAACTTATGCATTTTAAAACTAAAACATTAGTGTAAACAAGGCCTTAGTGAATGTCAAACTTCAAATTTTGGTCTATTTTCTACATTTTTTTTCTTTGGTCCACATGATTTTATATAGTTATGCTGTGCACTATTTTAATAGATCTCTTCCAGATCAAAAGTGGTCAGAATGCAAAATAGCGGTCAAGTCTGAGTGTTAAATGGGATATTTTACCCTAAAATAAACCTTCTCATTCTGTCAGTAGAAGTCAGTGATCATGTTCAAAACTGCTTAACAACAGCATTATATTTATATTATTATTAAGAAGTTCAGTTTGATTAAATGGATATTTAAATGATCAACAAATGACATCAATTACTTGACACAAATGTTCTGGTAGGGTCACTTTAACCCCAGTGGGAAAAAGTTCAGATTTTTGGTTAATATTTTGTGGGCATACTGTACATACAGTCAAATGCATGGCCATGCCCACTAAAAATGTTCATTTTTCTACCACTCTGTGCTTTTTCTCTCCACACATTATGAGTGATTAGCCTTCTTTTTTGTTTAAAATACAGTTTTTTAAATATTTAGTTCTCCTCACACACATACGCTGCAAGACAAGCATCTTTAATTGCCATCTTCAGTAGTTTACTATTGGTCCGTCTGCAAACTGCAAAACTTTGTCACTTTCAGCATTGAAAATAAGTAGTGGTGTAATGGATCACAAATTGACAGGTCGGATCATGTTATGGTTTTTTAGTCACAGATCGGACCATTTTTCGGATCAGCCCAAAAGGGGAGGAGACAAATGTAATTTGCTTTCCATTTATTACAAAAACAGTACTGCAAGACACTTTTGATTTTAACAAACAGAACTTCTAATTTTATTAAAAATAAAATGAAGAAATAATCAACCCATATTTGTTTTTATTCTCATTTTCAATAAATGATTTCGTTATTCCAACACAATCTCACGGCAATTCGTAACTTTTTAATTTAGTGGCTAATTCGTATGAATTCGTACGATCTAATTCGTACATTTTAGGACGATTTACACATCCCCCAATGACGGTTGGGTTTAGGGGTGGGGTTAGGTGCCACGCCTCTTTTTAAAAATTGTACAATTTCGTACGACTGAACTCGTACGAATTAGCCACTAAACTGACAAAACGTAAATTCCTTACGTTTTCTCGTGAGATCAGACTGGTTATTCACTCATAAAAGTTCATGTTTCATTGCTGGATGTATCATTTTTGAATAATTATTCAGTGACATATTTTTGATTGTTTTGATGGCCACCTATTGGTTAAATAATGTAATGGTTGCCTACAACTTTCATGTTTGAGCATCAATTTAAATGCAAATGACGGTGATTTTAAACTTGACCATAAACATCAGTGGTTATATCTAAACTATAAAGTACTCATCCCAGTACTTCTGTGTTATTTGACTGTTTGTAATTTCATAACAAACTCAAAAGACTAAAGACTGAATCTCTTAGGGTTAAAAAAACATATGCAACTCACCATCATTTATAATTTGTTGCGTGGGTGTTGAAATCACGATCTTTTAATGATTAATCGTGCAGCTTACACTAAATGCATTGATGCAGGCTAAACAAGTAGCGGCAGAAAACACCTTTAATAACCTAAGAAACCCTCCACATTCCGAATAACCTACCACAACTTCTTCCGTCTTCATTATATTTTACAGGAAAGCCTAAATGCTTTCATACATGTTATTTGAATTATGCGAGTGGCGATCTCTCTGCAATCGTTACAAATTTAGCAATAATCTACAAGTAAAAAAAAAATCTTATTCCATGGGTCACGTGTGTTCCGAACTGTGGGTTGGGATCCATATGAATCACGGATCAACTGTGATACACATACTGACTATAATATTATATTAAATCAGATTTCCTAATGCAGCATGTTGAGTGTCATTGGATCGACACGAGGGTGAACAAATGATACCAGTCAGTTCATGTTTAGTTGGACTTTCCCTGTAAATCAATGTGAAGATAGCTTAAAATAACAGAGTAGTTCGATTTAACCCAGTCCATTTGAATTAAACTCTCAATACAACAGTCCAGTGTGTTTCTGCAGCAACGAAACACCCCTAAAGCAGTATAAATGCCAGCGTGAACGTTATGTAAAACAGGATGAAGCGAATGAGCATAGCACTCCCTATGTGAACAGCTTATGCCTCACTTTGTCCTATTGCAACCTTCAAAGTACAGCTTAAACTTGTAATGAGATTAGACATGCCTGATATCTATTAGCGCTCCTGCGTCCTACTGGCTTCAGGTGAATTAGCACACTGGTGGGAAGATGGAAAGCAGAAAAAACGGCCGTATTTGAGATGCTTTCGTTTCCAGGGTTTAGATATTTGCACAGGAGTGAGCAACATTTACCGTCAACTCACTTTCTCCTTTTTTTTAGTCCAAATGGCTCACCTGGTGCTGGTAAATTCACGTTGCACATCCGGAGAAGGGCTTGTATGAGTTCTGCGGGGGCTGCGATGTTTACTTAAAGCTGTGTTTCTGGAAAGTGGTCCAGCGCCGGCTGTTTACACTGCTGAATGCGTGACAGTCGTTTGTCATGGGCCCGATGCTCACCCCTTCTCCGATACGCGTGTGTCTAATTTCACCTCAGGGTGGCTTGGTTTTGTTTTTGCGTAACGAGAGCTTGGGGATTTGAGTGGCCCCAGAAGTTCTGTGCTATTTGCAGAGCTCTCCGTTTATTTTCAGTGCTGAGGAGGCTGGCGGGTTAAGCAATAATCTCTTAGCCTGTTTTATGCCACTTTTTAAAGTCTTGTCAGATGCTGAGCCTGTTTTAAACTCCTATACAGTTATATGAATTGTAATTCATTGGTGATAATGAAATTGGTGTTGATGAAAATTGTAGTTTGTACATTAATAGTTGGATTAAACATTGTAAACATATACATACTCACTGTATATTTACTGTACATATACATTTGTAATTATGTTCATATCTATCTGCACACTTCTGATTATTAATAGCAATCTGTACATATAATCATATTTATTGTTAATCTCTGTTCATAGCTAATGTATATAATGTTCATCATACATTCATCAGTAAATATCACCTATAGTTTTTCTATAGTTGCACTTTATTACTATACCTATATCTTGCGCTTGCTGCTTTTGCACTCCTGGTTAGACCTAAACTACATTTCGTTGTCTTGTACTTGTAAATGTGTAATGGCAATAAAGTTGAATCTAATCTAAAGTAGTATTTACCAGTTTACTTTGTTACCTTTTAGTCACCTTTTACAAATAAAACGCATTCTGCTTTTAATGATCCCAGAAGGCTTTTTAAAATGAAATGAACTCTCTTAAGGACATTTTTAGCTAAGTATTAATGATAAAAATCAGATTTAATTAATTTATTCACATCACATTCTTCATTTGTTTGTTGTTTTTAATTAGATATTTATTATTGAAATGTTCTTACTATGAACATAGCTTTGGTTGCTGACTGACATGACATTAAATAAAAAATACATTTAATTACCAACTAAATGAAGTGCATGGAACTATTTTCTGGAAAGTTAAATTATATAAATGTTAATTTAAAACAAAACTACTTAGTTTTTTGGAAAATGAAAATGTAATTTTTTATATAATCAGAGTCTACAGATTAAATTAAATTTAATCAAATTTTGTATTAATAATTTTTAGAATCTAATATAATATAATCTAATATGTATATAATATAATATAATATAAAATAAAATAATATAAAATAAAATATATAATATAATATAATATAATATAATATAATATAATATAATATAATATAAAATAATATAATATAAAATAAAATAATATAATATAATATAATATAATATATATATATATATATATATATAATATAATATAATATAATATAATTTAATATAATATAATGTAATATAAAATAATATAATATAATATAATATAAAATAATATAATATAATATAATGTAATGTAATGTAATGTAATGTAATGTAATGTAATGTAATGTAATGTAATTTAATATAATGTAATATAATATAATATAATGTAATATAATATAATATAATATAATATACATGTATTTACTGTAGTAATTACAAATAGTTATGCATAATTACATGCATCTAACCCGCATTATAACCCTAACTATATATTAAGTACATGTAATCAGTTTCTATTAGTTAATTTAAAACAAGTCTGTTTATAAGTGCTTAATTTTTGGAAACTGAAAATGTAATATTTTATATAATCTGATTCCATAGATTAAGTATTTAATTTAATTAAATGTTTTATTAATAATTTTTAGAATAATATAATATAATATAATATAATATAATATAATATAATATAATATAATATAATATAATATAATATAATATAATATAATATAATACATTCATTCATTTTTTTTTTTGGCTTAGTCCCTTTATTAATCCGGGGTCGCCACAGTTGAATGAACCGCCAACTTATTACATGTTTTACGCAGCGGATGCCCTTCCAGCCGCAACCGATCTCTGGGAAATACTATAATATAATATAATTTACATGTATATACTGTAGTAATTAGAATTAATATGAATAATTACATGCTTCTAACCAGCATTCTAAAGCCTGGTTTATACTTCTGTGACGAGTGATCGGCGTGACCCACAGGCGGCGCATGCCTTGCGCGTAACCGTGCATTTATTCTACTGCGCGCTGTTTGTGTTGCTCTGCAATAACACTCCTGAAACGATAGTTGGCAGTGAGGTTTTTATGTTTTATGTTTTTGTGTGTCGAGTTTCTTTGCTGGTGTTTTGGTGTATTGCTACCTTAATATAGAAATATACTTGTTCATTTTGAGGCGGGAACTGGTGGATCTTAAATCATAAAGTAAATACAAAACAAAACTTTACATCTGGAGCTCCTTCACGGGACTCAACACTTGTAAACACTCGCTCCAACGGGTTTGTGCGGCCCACACTCGTCAACGCTACCAAAGCCGACCAATCACAGAGCTTGCGCTATGCATCGTTGTGGCGTGTATTTACATTTTTTGAGAAGTGCGCGTCAGCGTTGGCGACGGTCACTGCAAGATCCATTACACATAAGTATAAATCAACCTTAACCATATATTAAGAACATGTAATCAATTCTATTAGGCAGTAGTTAAAGGAATATTTACGATATAACAAGGACATCTTAAAATAGTGTGACCAAAAGTTACTTTTTTTGTAGTACATAATCCTGTTTATGATCTTTTTCTAGCCAGAACTAAATATAAAGTGTATGTTATTGTTTACAGATGACCACATAATTACATTAGCTAATAAGTAAAGTAATAACATTAATAATGACCCCCTTGATGTCTGTGTTTTCTCAACTTAGGTAAATGTGTGAAGATTAAGAAGAAACAGAGTCTTTCAGCAAGTTTTGACAGCACTAACAAACATTCACCGAGCAACAAGAAGAACGGTGGTCCCGGCCTGGTGACTCACAGGCCCTTGAGAGAGAGAGTTATTCACATATTGGCCTTAAAGCCTTACAGCAAACCTGAACTATTGCTCTGGCTGGAGAGGGAGAAAGCAAGCCCCAAGGACAAGGCCGACTTGAGCCCTGTGCTGGATGAGGTAAAACACTGCATACCACAGTCCAAATGCACAAACAACACATGATTTATGTCGTCAATCAGTGAGAAATGTGCCCAGACCTCACTTTCAATCTTTTGATAGTGTTTTGCATTAGAAACCCTTTTAATATAAAGTATTGTTAATCTGTTGTTGATGCTTGTGATATGATTGCATGCTATAAACATCACTTTGTTGTGAAATTTAAATATTTCAGCTTTTCTGGGAGAAAATAAAGTTGAAGTTGGGAAGATTTGGAAGATCACTTTTGCCAAACCTGCATTTTATGTCTGCAATAATATGATATGACTCTATTATTATTATTATTATTATTATTACATTTTAAAATACTGCTGCTGGATTTTTTTCATACACAATTTATGAGTTTATCTATTCTATTCTATTCTATTCTATTCTATTCTATTATTTTATATTATTGCTTTTGTTATTATACATTATATTTTTGTTATTATTTATATTTTATTTTATATTTTTTATTTTAGCCTATTATATGCAGATCACAAATCAGTATCAGCCAATAAAAGCCATTAAAAAACAGTACATGTAAGTCTAAAATATTAATTTAACTTTCAGAATTATATTATTATTATTGTTATTATTATTATTATTATTATTATTACAACAACAACAACAACAATAACAATAACAATAATAACAATAATATCATACTACTGTTTCCATTACTGTTATATTATATTATATTATATTATATTATATTATATTATATTATATTATATTATATTATATTATATTATATTATATTATATTTTATTATATTATATTATATTATATTGTTATTATACATTATATTTTTTTTATTTGGTGAATTTTTTTATCTTATTTTGCAGATCATGAATCAGTATCAACCAATAAAAGAGCTTTTATTGTTTAAAAACTGCAGATATTTAAGTTTTAGAATTTAAATTTAACATTAAGAATTATTATACAATGATTATTTATTTATTTATTTATTCATTAATTAATTTATTTAATATTTATTTTTTATTATAAGTTAAGGAACTTATACTTTTTATTTAATTATAAGTTGGGAAGATTTAAAAAAATGTTTTTTGAAAGTTATGTCTGCAATAATATGGTAAAAAGACTAAAATATTACCAATATTATTACATTTTCTTTTTTTACATTTATTCTCATTAATATTATTATTATTAT